>NW_027140332.1:1145000-1147500 GCF_036365525.1 Heterodontus francisci
TCCAGGGGTAAGCAATGGGGTGCAGGTCTCTGGCACAGAGTCTGTCCCTGTTGCTCAGAAGGGAAAAGGGAAGAGGAGCAGAGCATTAGTCATTGGGGACTCCATAGTTAGGGGAACAGATAGGAGGTTCTGTGGGAACGAGAGAGACTCACGGTTGGTGTGTTGCCTCCCAGGTGCCAGGGTACGTGATGTCTCCGATCGTGTTTTTGGGATCCTTAAGGGGGAGGGGGAGCACCCCCAAGTCGTGGTCCACATAGGCACCAACGACATAGGTAGGAAGAGAGATGGGGATTTAAGGCAGAAATTCAGGGAGCTAGGGTGGAAGCTTAGAGCGAGAACAACCAGAGTTGTTATCTCTGGGTTGTTGCCTGTGCCACGTGCTAGCGAAGAGAGGAATAGGGAGAGAGAGGAGTTGAACACGTGGCTGCAGGGATGGTGTAGGAGGGAGGGTTTTGGTTTCCTGGATAATTGGGGCTCTTTCTGGGGTAGGTGGGACCTCTACAAACAGGATGGTCTTCACCTGAACCAGAGGGGTACCAATATCCTGGGGGGGAGATTTGTTAGTGCTCTTCGGGGGGGTTTAAACTAAATCAGCAGGGGAATGGGAACCTAAATTGCAGTGCCAGTGTACAGGCTGTTGAGAGTAGTGAGGTAGGGGATAAGGTTACAGGGACGCAAGAGGGCACTGGCAAGCAAGAACTTGGTTTAAAGTGTGTCTACTTCAACGCCAGGAGCATCCGGAATAAGGTGGGTGAGCTTGCAGCATGGGTTGGTACCTGGGATCCTGATGTTGTGGCCATTTCGGAGACATGGGTAGAGCAGGGGCAGGAATGGATGTTGCAGGTTCCGGGATTTAGATGTTTCAGAAAGAACAGAGAAGAGGGTAAAAGAGGGGGGGGGGGGGTGTGGCATTGTTAATCAAGGAAAGTATTACAGCGGCAGAAAGGACGTTTGAGGACTCGTCTACTGAGGTAGTATGGGCCGAGGTTAGAAACAGGAGAGGAGAGGTCACCCTGTTGGGAGTTTTCTATAGACCTCCGAATAGTTCCAGAGATGTAGAGGAAAGGATAGCGAAGATGATTCTCGACAGGAGCGAGAGTAACAGGGTAGTGGTTATGGGGGACTTTAACTTTCCAAATATTGACTGGAAATACTATAGTTCGAGTACTTTAGATGGGTCTGTTTTTGTCCAGTGTGTGCAGGAGGGTTTTCTGACACAGTATGTGGACAGGCCAACCAGGGGCGATGCCACATTGGATTTGGTACTGGGTAATGAACCCGGCCAGGTGTTCGATTTAGATGTAGGTGAGCACTTTGGCGATAGTGATCACAATTCGGTTAGGTTTACCTTAGCGATGGGCAGGGACAGGTATATACCGCAGGGCAAGAATTATAGCTGGGGGAAAGGAAATTATGACGCGATTAGGCTAGATTTAGGATGTGTAGGATGGGGAAGGAAACTGCAGGGGATGGGCACAAACGAAATGTGGAGCTTATTCAAGGAGCAGCTACTGCGTGTCCTTGATAAGTATGTACCTGTCAGGCAGGGAGGAAGTTGTCGAGCAAGGGAGCCGTGGTTTACTCAAGAAGTTGAAGCGCTTGTCAAGAGGAAGAGGGCGGCTTATGTTAGGATGAGACGTGAAGGCTCAGTTAGGGCGCTTGAGAGTTACAAGCTAGCCAGGAAGGATCTAAAGGGAGGGCTAAGAAGAGCAAGGAGAGGACACGAGAAGTCATTGGCGGATAGGATCAAAGAAAACCCTAAGGCTTTCTATAGGTATATCAGGAATAAACGAATGATAAGAGTTAGAACAGGGCCAATCAAGGATAGTAGTGGGAAGTTGTGTGCGGAATCAGAGGAGATAGGGGAAGCGTTAAATGAATATTTTTCGTCAGTATTTACAGTAGAGAAAGAAAATGTTGCCGAGGAGATTATTGAGATACAGCCTACTAGGCTAGATGGGATTGAGATTCACAAGGAGGAGGTGTTAGCAATTTTGGAAAGAGTGAAAATAGATAAGTCCCCCGGGCCAGATGGGATTTATCCTAGGATTCTCTGGGAAGCCAGGGAGGAGATTGCAGAGCCGTTGTTGTTGATCTTCAAGTCGTCATTGTCGACAGGAGTAGTGCCGGAGGACTGGAGGATAGCAAATGTTGTCCCCTTGTTCAAGAAGGGGAGTAGAGACAGCCCTGGTAATTATAGACCTGTGAGCCTTACTTCGGTTGTGGGTAAAATGTTGGAAAAGGTTATAAGAGACAGGATTTATAATCATCTTGAAAAGAATAAGTTCATTTGCGATAGTCAGCACGGTTTTGTGAAAGGTAGGTCGTGCCTCACAAACCTTATTGAGTTTTTCGAGAAGGTGACCAAACAGGTGGATGAGGGTAAAGCCGTGGATGTGGTGTATATGGATTTCAGTAAGGCGTTTGATAAGGTTCCCCACGGTAGGCTATTGCAGAAAATACGCAAGTATGGGGTTGAAGGTGATTTAGAGCTTTGGAT
>NW_027140332.1:1155000-1157500 GCF_036365525.1 Heterodontus francisci
CAGCCCTGACTCTGAGACTTATATCTGTGCACACACACACACACACATGCACACACACACACACACACAAACACACAGACACAAACACACACACACAAACACACACACACACACACACACACACAAACACACACACACACAATCACGCGCACACACACACACACACACACACACACACACACACACACACACACACACACACACACACACACACACACACACACACACACACACACACACACACACACACCACAGCCCTGACTCTGAGACTTATATATATGCACACACACATACCACAGCCCAGTCACTGAGACTTATATATATGCACACACACACCACAGCCCAGACACGGAGACTTATATATTTACACACACACACCACAGCACAGACACTGAGACTTATATATATGCACACACACACAAACAACAGCCCAGACACTGAGACTTACATATATGCACACACAAACACCACAGCCCAGACACAGAGACTTATATATATGCACACACACACACACACCGAAGTCCAGAAACTGAGACTTATATATGTGCACACACACACACACACACACACACACACACACACACACACACACACACACACACACACACACACACACACACACACACCAAAGTCCAGACACTGAGATTTATATATAAACATACACACACACACACCACAGCCCAGACACTGAGTCTTAAATATATGCACACACACACACACACACACACACACACACACACACACACAGACACACACACACACACACACACACCACAGCCAAGACACTGAGACTTATATATATGCACACACACACACTACAGTCCAGACACTGAGACTTATATACGTGCACACACACGCACACACACACACACGCGCACACACGCGCACACACACACACACACACACACACACACACACACACACACACACACACACACACACACACACACACCAAAGTCCAGACACTGAGACTTACTAAAGAAGTTGAAGCGCTTGTCAAGAGGAAGAAGAACGCTTATGTTAGGATGAGACGTGAAGGCTCAGTTAGGGCGCTTGAGAGCTACAAGCTAGCCAGGAAGGATCTAAAGGGAGAGCTAAGAAGAGCAAGGAGAGGACACGAGAAGTCATTGGTGGATCGGATCAGGGAAAACCCTGAGGCTTTCTATAGGTATATCAGGAATAAAAGAAAGACTAGAGTTAGATTAGGGCCAATCAAGGATAGTAGTGGGAAGTTGTGTGTGGAATCAGAGGAGATAGGGGAAGTGTTAAATGAATATTTTGCGTCAGTATTTACAGTAGAGAAAGAAAATGTAGTTGAGAATACTGAGATTCAGGCTACGAGGCTAGATGGGATTGAGGTTCACAAGGAGGAGGTGTTAGCAATTTTGGAAAGTGTGAAAATAGATAAGTCCCCTGGGCCAGATGGGATTTATCCCATGATTCTCTGGGAAGCTAGGGAGGAGATTGCAGAGCCTTTGTCCTTGATCTTTATGTCGTCATTGTCGACAGGAGTAGTGCCGGAAGACTGGAGGATTGCAAATGTTGTCCCCTTGTTCAAGAAGGGGAGTAGAGACAGCCCTGGTAATTATAGACCTGTGAGCCTTACTTCGGTTGTGGGTAAAATGTTGTAAAAGGTTATAAGAGACAGGATTTATAATCATCTTGAAAAGAATAAGTACATTAGAGATAGACAGCACGGTTTTGTGACGGGTAGGTCGTGCCTCACAAACCTTATTGAGTTTTTCGAGAAGGTGACCAAACAGGTGGATGAGGGTAAAGCAGTGGATGTGGTGTATATGGATTTCAGTAAGGCGTTTGATAAGGTTCCCCACGGTAGGCTATTGCAGAAAATACGCAAGTATGGGGTTGAAGGTGATTTAGAGCTTTGGATCAGAAATTGGCTAGCTGAAAGAAGACAGAGGGTGGTGGTTGAAGCCAAATGTTCATCCTGGAGTTTAGTTACTAGTGGTGTACCGCAAGGATCTGTTTTGGGGCAAATGCTGTTTGTCATTTTTATAAATGACCTGGAAGAGGGTGTAGAAGGGTGGGTTAGTAAATTTGCAGATGACAATAAGGTCGGTGGAGTTGTGGATAGTGCCGAAGGATGTTGTCGGGTACAGAGAGACATAGATAGGCTGCAGAGCTGGGCTGAGAGATGGCAAATGGAGTTTAATGCGGAAAAATGTGAGGTGATTCACTTTGGAAGGAGTAACAGGAATGCAGAGGACTGGGCTAATGGGAAGATTCTTGGCACTGTAGATGAACAGAGAGGTCTTGGGGTCCAGGTGCATTAATCCCTGAAGGTTGCTAACCAGGTTAATAGGGCTGTCAAGAAGGCATATGGTGTGTTAGCTTTTATTAGTAGGGGGGTCTAGTTTCGGAGCCACGAGGTCATGCTGCAGCTGTACAAAACTCTGGTGAGACCGCACCTGGAGTATTGCATGCAGTTCTGGTCACCGCAGTATAGGAAGGAGGTGGAAGCTATGGAAAGGGTGCAGAG
>NW_027140332.1:1230000-1232500 GCF_036365525.1 Heterodontus francisci
ACACACACATACACACACACACACACACACACACACACACACACACACACACACACACACACACACACACCACAGCCCAGACACTGAGTCTTATGTATACACACAGACATACACACACCACAGCCCAGACACTGAGACTTATGTATATACACACACACATACACACACCACAGCCCAGACACTGAGACCTTTATATATGCACACACACACGCACACACACACCACAGCCCAGACACTAAGACTTTTTATCTGCATACACACACACACACACACCACAGCCCAGACACTGAGACTTTTATATATATCTTGATACACACACACACACACCACAGCCCAGATACAGAGACTTATATATATGCACACACTCACACACACACACACACCACAGCCCAGACACTGAAACTTACAGATACACACACACACACACACCACAGTCCAGACACTGAGACATATATATATATATACACATACACACACACAACACAGCCCAGACACTGAGACATATATATATGCACACACACACACACACGCACACCACAGCCCAGACAATGAGACTTATATATATGCACACACACACACACCACAGTCCAGACACTGAGACTTATATATGTGCGCACACACACAAACACACACACACACACACACACACACACTCACCACTGCCCAGACACTGAGACTTATCTGTATGCAAACACGCACACAAACCACACACCACTGCCCAGACACTGAGACTTATATATATGCACACACACACTCACACACATACACACACACACACCACAGCCCAGCCAATGAGACTTATATATATGCACACACACACCACAGTCCAGACACTGAGACTTATATATGTGCACACACACAGACCACAGCCCAGACACTGAGACTTATATATATGCACACACTCACACACACACACACCACAGTCCAGAGAATGAGACTTATATATATACACACACACCACAGCCCAGACAATGAGACTTATGTATATGCACACACACACACACACCACATTCCAGACACTGAGACTTATATATGTGCACACACACACACACACACACACACACACACACACACACACACACACACACACACACACACACACTCACCACAGCCCAGACACTGAGACTTATATGTATGCACACACGCACACAAACCACACACCACTGCCCAGACACTGAGCCTTATATATATGCACAAACACACTCACACACACACACACCACAGCCCAGACAATGAGACTTATATATGTGCACACACACACACCACAGTCCAGACACTGAGATTTATATATGTGCGCACACAAACACACACACACCAAAGTCCAGACACTGAGACTTATATATATACACACAAACACACACCACAGCCCAGACACTGGGACTTATATGTATGCACACACACACACAAACCACACACAACTGCCCAGACACTGAGACTTATATATATGCACACACTCACACACACCCACACACACACGCCACATCACAGACACTGAGACTTATGTGTATGCACACACACACACAAACCACATCCCACTGCCCAGACACTGTGACTTATATATATACGCACACACACACACACACACACCACAGCCCAGACGCTGTGACTTATACATATGCACATGCACACAGACACACACACACACACACACACACACCACGGACCAGACACTGAGACTTATATATATGCACACACACACACACACACACACACACACACACACACACGCACACACACCACAGCCCAGAGGCTGAGACTTATATATATGCACACACACAAACACACACACACACACACCACAGCGCAGGCACTGAGACTTATATATATGCACACACACACACACACACACACACACACGCACACACACCACAGCCCAGAGGCTGAGACTTATATATATGCACACACACACACCACAGCCCAGACACTGAGACTTATATATATGCACACACACACACACACACACACACACACACACACACACGCACACACACCACAGCCCAGAGGCTGAGACTTATATATATGCACACACACAAACACACACACACACACACCACAGCGCAGGCACTGAGACTTATATATATATATACACTCACACACATACGCACACACACCACAGCCCAGACATTGAGACTTATATATATATACAAACAGACACACACACCACAGCCCAGAGACTGAGACTTATATATATGCACACACACACACACCACAGCCCAGACACTGACACTTATATATATGCAAACACACACACACACACACCACAGGCCAGACAATGAGATTTATTTATATACACACACACACACACCACAGCCCAGACACTGAGACTTATATATACACACACACACACACCACATCCCAGACACTGAGACTTATATGTATGCACACACACACACAAACCACACGCCACTGCCCAGACGCTGTGACTTATATATATGCACACACTCACACACACCCACACCCACACACACACACACACACACCACAGCACAAACACTGAGAC
>NW_027140332.1:1255000-1260000 GCF_036365525.1 Heterodontus francisci
CTGAGACTTATATGTATGCACACCCACACACAAACCACACACCACTGCCCAGACACTGTGACTTATATATATGCGCACACACACACACACACACCACAACCGAGACGCTGTGACTGATACATATGCACACACACACAGACACACACACACACACACACACACACACACACACACACACACACACACACACACACACACACACACCACGGACCAGTCACTGAGACTTATATAAATGCAAACACACACACCACAGCCCAGACACTGAGACTAATATATATGCACACACACACACACACACACGCACACACACCACAGCCCAGAGGCTGAGACTTATATATATGCACACACACACACACACACACACACACACACAATCACACACACCACAGCCCAGGCACTGAGACTTAAATATATATACACACACACACATACACACACAAACCACAGCCCAGACATTGAGACTTATATATATATATATACAAACATACACACACACCACAGCCCAGAGACTGAGACTTATATATATGCACACACACACACCACAGCCCAGACACTGAGACTTATATACATGCACAGACAAACACACACACACCACAGCCCAGACACTGAGACTTATATATATGCACACACACACACACACACACACACACACACACACACACAAACACACACACTACAGCCCAGACTCTGAGACTAATATATATGCACACACACACACACAAACACACAGCGCAGCCCAGACACTGAGACTTATATATATGCACACACACACACCACAGCCCAGACACTGAGACTTATATATATGAACACACACACACGCACACACACCACAGCCCAGAGGCTGAGACTTATATATATGCACACACACACACCACAGCCCAGACACTGAGACTTATATATATGAACACACACACACGCACACACACCTCAGCCCAGAGGCTGAGACTGAAATATATGCACACAAACATGCACACACACACACACACCACAGCCCAGACACTGAGACTTATATATATGCACACACATACACACACACACACCACAGCCCAGACATTGAGACTTATATATATATATACATACATACACACACACCACAGCCCAGAGGCTGAGACCTCTATATATGCACACACACAGACACACACACCGCAGCCCAGACACTGAGACTTATATAGATGCACACACACACACACACCACAGCCCAGAGGCTGAGACTTATATATGTGCACACACACACACACACACACACACACACACACACACACACACACACACACACACACACTCACACACCACAGCCCAGACGCTGTGACTTCTATCTCTGCACACACACACACACCACTGCCCAGACACTGTCATTTATATATATGCGCACACACACACACACACACCACAGCCCAGACACTGAGACTTATACATATGCAAACACTCACACAAACACACAAACAGACACCCACGCACACACCACAGCCCAGACACTGAGGCTTATATATATGCACACACACACACCACAGCCCAGACCCTGAGGCTTATATATATGCACACACACAAACACCACAGTCCGGACACTGAGGCTTATATATGTGCAGACACACACACACACACACACACACACACACACTCCACAACCCAGACACTGAGACTTATATATATACACACATACACACCACACAGCGAGAGACTCTGAGACTTATATGTATGCACACACACACACACACACACACCACTGCCCAGACACTGAGACTTTTTATCTGCACACACACACACACACCACAGCCCAGACACTGAGACTTATATATATAAAGATACAAGCACACACACACCACAGGCCAGATACTGACACTTATACATGTGCACACACACACACACACACACACACACCACAGCCCAGACACTGAAACTTACAGATACACACACACACACACACCACAGTCCAGACACTGAGACATATATACATGCACAGACAAACACACACACACCACAGCCCAGACACTGAGACTTATATATATGCACACACACACACCACAGCCCTGACACTGAGACTTATATACATGCACAGACAAACACACACACACCACAGCCCAGACACTGAGACTTATATATATGCACACACACACACACACACACACACACAAACACACACACTACAGCCCAGACTCTGAGACTAATATATATGCACACACACACACACAAACACACAGCGCAGCGCAGACACTGAGACTTATATATATGCACACACACACACCACAGCCCAGACACTGAGACTTATATATATGAACACACACACACGCACACACACCACAGCCCAGAGGCTGAGACTTATATATATGCACACACACACACCACAGCCCAGACACTGAGACTTATATATATGAACACACACACACGCACACACACCACAGCCCAGAGGCTGAGACTGATATATATGCACACAAACATGCACACACACACACACACCACAGCCCAGACACTGAGACTTATATATATGCAAACACATACACACACACACACCACAGCCCAGACATTGAGACTTATATATATATATACATACATACACACACACCACAGCCCAGAGGCTGAGACCTCTATATATGCACACACACAGACACACACACCGCAGCCCAGACACTGAGACTTATATAGATGCACACACACACACACCACAGCCCAGAGGCTGAGACTTATATATGTGCACACACACACACACACACACACACACACACACACACACACACACACACACACACACACACACACACACACACACACACACACACACCACAGCCCAGACGCTGTGACTTCTATCTCTGCACACACACACACACCACTGCCCAGACACTGTCATTTATATATATGCGCACACACACACACACACACCACAGCCCAGACACTGAGACTTATACATATGCAAACACTCACACAAACACACAAATAGACACCCACGCACACACCACAGCCCAGACACTGAGGCTTATATATATGCACACACACACACCACAGCCCAGACCCTGAGGCTTATATATATGCACACACACAAACACCACAGTCCGGACACTGAGGCTTATATATGTGCACACACACACACACACACACACACACACACACACACACACTCCACAACCCAGACACTGAGAATTATATATATACACACATACACACCACACAGCGAGAGACTCTGAGACTTATATGTATGCACACACACACACACACACACACCACTGCCCAGACACTGAGACTTTTTATCTGCACACACACACACACCACAGCCCAGACACTGAGACTTATATATATAAAGATACAAGCACACACACACCACAGGCCAGATACTGACACTTATACATGTGCACACACACACACACACACACCACAGCCCAGACACTGAAACTTACAGATACACACACACACACACACCACAGTCCAGACACTGAGACATATACACACACACACACACACACACACAACACAGCCCAGACACTGAGACTTATATATATGCACACACACACACAAACACACACACACACACACACACACCACAGCCCAGACAATGAGACTTATATATATACACACAGACCACAGCCCAGACAATGAGACTTGTATATATGCACACACACACACACACACCACAGTCCAGACAGTGAGACTTACATGTATGCACACACGCACACAAACCACACACCACTGCCCAGACACTGAGACTTATATATATGCACACACACACTCACACACACACACACACACACACCACAGCCCAGACACTGAGAACTATATATATGCACACACACACAAACACACACTCACACACACACACACACACACACCGCAGCCCAGACACTGAGACTTATATATATGCACACACACACACACCACATACACACACACACACACACACCACACACACACACACCACAGCCCAGACATTGAGACTTATATATATGCACACACACACAAACACAAACACACACACACACGCACACACACACACCACAGCCCAGATACTGAGACTTATATATATGTTCACACACACACGTACCACAGCCCAGACACTGAGACTTATATATATGCACACACACATCGCACACACACACACAACACAGCGCAGACACTGAGACTTATATATATGCACACACACACACACACAAACACACACACACACACACAGCAGCCCAGACACTGAGAATTATATATGTGCACACTTTTTACACACAAACACACACACACCACAGCCCAGACACTGAGACTTATATATATGCACACACACACACACACAGCAGCCCAGACACTGAGAATTATATATATGCAACCACAAACACACACACACACACACACCGCAGCCCAGACTCTGAGACTTATATATATGCACACACACATCGCACACACACACACAACACAGCTCAGACATTGAGACTTATATATATGCACACAGACACACACACACATACACACACACACCACAGCCCAGACATTGAGACTTATATACATGCACACACACACACACACACACACACACACACACACACACACCACAGCCCAGACACTGAGACTTATATATATGCACACACACACACACCACAGCCCAGACACTGAGGCTTATATATATGCACACACACACAAACAGACACACACACACACACACACATACACACACACAAACACACCACAACCCAGACATTGAGACTTATATATATGCACACACACACACACACACACACACACCGCAGCCCAGACACTGAGACTTATATATATGCACACTCACACACAAACACAAACACACACACCACAGCCAGACACTGAGACATATATATGTGCACACACACACACAAACACGCAAACACACACCACAGCCCAGACACTGAGACTTATATATGTGCACAAACACATCACACACACACACACCACAGCCCAGACACTGAGACTTACATATGTGCACACACACACAAACACACACACACCACAGCCCAGACACTGAGACTTATATATGTGCACACAGACACAGGCACACACAC
>NW_027140332.1:1275000-1280000 GCF_036365525.1 Heterodontus francisci
CTGCCTTCGGAGAATACTTGGCATCAGGTGGCAGGACTATATTTCCAACACAGAAGTCCTTGAAGCGGCCAACATCCCCAGCTTATACACACTACTGAGTCAGCGGCGCTTGAGATGGCTTGGCCATGTGAGCCGCATGGAAGATGGCAGGATCCCCAAAGACACATTGTACAGCGAGCTCGCCACTGGTATCAGACCCACCGGCCGTCCATGTCTCCGTTATAAAGACGTCTGCAAACGCGACATGAAATCGTGTGACATTGATCACAAGTCGTGGGAGTCAGTTGCCAGCATTCGCCAGAGCTGGCGGGCAGCCATAAAGACAGGGCTAAATTGTGGCGAGTCGAAGAGACTTAGTAGTTGGCAGGAAAAAAGACAGAGGCGCAAGGGGAGAGCCAACTGTGCAACAGCCCCAACAAACAAATTTCTCTGCAGCACCTGTGGAAGAGCCTGTCACTCCAGAATTGGCCTTTATAGCCACTCCAGGCGCTGCTTCACAAACCACTGACCACCTCCAGGCGCGTATCCATTGTCTCTCGAGATAAGGAGGCCCAAAAGAAAAGAAAGAAAGAATATTTGTACTTAATTAAGGGGTAATTGAGTAAAAGAAATGGCAGCCAGGGGAGTGCAGTGCTCCTCCTGCAGTATGTTCGAGGTGAGGGGAACCTCCGGGGACCCTGCCGACTTTACCTGCTGGAAGTGCATCCGTCTCCAGCTCCTATCAGACCGTGTTAGGGAACTGGAGCTGGAGCTGGATGAACTGAGGATCATTCGGGAAGCTGAGGGGGTGATAGATAGAAGCTACAGGGATGTCGTTACTCCACAAAAAAAAGGCAGCTGGGTAACAGTTAGAGGTGGGAAGAGGTCAGTGCAGGGATCTCCTGTGGTCGTTCCCCTCAACAACAAGTATACAGTTTTAGATACTGTTGGGGGGGGCGGCCTATCGGGGGCAGGCTGCAGTGAACGGGCCTCTGGCACGGGGTCCTGCACTGTGGCTCAGAAGGGAAGGAGGGAGAACGGGAGAGCACTAGTCATCGGGGACTCGATGGTGAGGAGTACCGACAGGCGGTTCTGTGGGAGCAAGCGAGACGCACGGATGGTTTGTTGCCTCCCTGGTGCCAGGGTCCGTGATGTTTGTGATCGCGTCTTCAGGATCCTTAAAGGGGAGGGGGAGCAGCCAGAGGTCGTGGTGCACATTGGCACCAACGACGTAGGAAGGAAGGGTGGCACAGATGTTAGAAGTGAGTTTAGGGAGTTAGGCTGGAAGCTGAAAGCTCGGACGGACAGAGTTGTTATCTCTGGTTTGTTGCCGGCGCCACGTGATAGTGAGGCTAGGAATAGGGAGAGAGCACAGCTGAACACGTGGCTGCAGGAATGGTGTAGGAGGGAGGGCTTCCAGTTCTTGGATAATTGGACTGCATTCTGGGGAAGATGGGACCTGTTCAAACAGGACGGGCTGCATCTGAACCAGAGGGGCACCAATATCCTGGGAGGGAGGTTTGCTAGTACTGTTCGGGAGGGTTTAAACTAGTTTGGGAGGGGGATGGGAACCGGACTTGTAGTCCAGGGACCAGTGGGTCCACTCAGAAAGACAAAGAGTGTAGTGAGGTATTGGGGAAGGTAGCACTGTCGCAGAGGACAGATGGGCACGGAGAAGGGTTAAAGTGCGTATACTTCAACGCAAGAAGCATCAGGAATAAGGTGAGTGAATTGAAGGCGTGGATGGGCACTTGGGACTACGATGTTGTGGCCATCACTGAAACGTGGATAGGTGAGGGGGAGGAATGGTTCTTGGAGGTACCTGGTTATAGATGTTTTCATAAGATTAGGAATGGTGGTAAAAGAGGTGGGGGGGTGGCATTGTTAGTTAGAAATAGTGTAACAACTGCTGAAAGAATTTTCGAGGAGGATCTGCCGACTGAGGCACTGTGGGTTGAGGTCAGGAACAGGAAAGGAGCAGTCACCTTGATGGGAGTTTTCTATTGGCCCCCCAATAGCAGCAGGGAGGTGGAAGAGCAGATTGGGAAACAGATTTTGGAAAGGAGCAGAAGTCACAGGGTAGTAATTATGGGGGATTTCAACTTCCCAAATATTGATTGGCAACTCTTTAGATCGAATAGTTTGGATGGGGTAGTGTTTGTGCAGTATGTCCAGGAAGCTTTTCTGACTCAGTATGTAGACTGCCCGACCAGAGGGGAGGCAATATTGGATTTGGTACTAGGTAATGAACCAGGGCAAGTGATAGAGCTGTTGGTGGGCGAGCACTTTGGAGATAGTGATCACAATTCTGTAGCATTCACTGTGGTAATGGAGAGGGATAGGTATGTGCAACAGGGCAAGGTTTACAATTGGGGGAAGGGTAGATATGATGCTGTCAGGCAGGAACTGAGGAGCATAAGTTGGGAGCATATGCTGGCAGGGAAGGGCACGGTCGAAATGTGGAACTTTTTCAAGGAACAGATAGTAGGGGCCATTGATAAGCATGTCCCTGTCAGACAGGGAAGGGATGGTCATGTGAGGGAACCGTGGTTGACAAGAGAGGTTGAGAGTCTTGTTAGGAAGAAGAAGGATGCGTATATAAGGTTGAGGAAAAAGGGCACAGGCATAGCTCTGGAGGGATACAAGATGGCCAGGAAGGATCTGAAGAAAGGGATTAGGAGAGCTAAGAGAGGGCATGAAAAATGCTTGGCGGGTAGGATAAAAGAAAACCCCAAGGCCTTTTACGCGTATGTCAGAAATATGAGGATGACTAGGGGGACCGTAGGTCCGGTCAAGGACAATAGCGGGAGACTGTGTGTTGAGCCGGAAGAGATAAGTGAGGTTTTGAATGAGTACTTCTCTTCGGTATTTACGAATGAGAAGGGGTGTATTACTGAAGAGGACGGTGTGAAACAGACTGGTAAGCTCGAGGAAGTGCTCGTTAGGAGGGAAGATGTGTTGGGGTTTTTGAATAACTTGAAGATAGACAAGTCTCCCGGGCCTGACGGGGTATATCCAAGGATGTTATGGGAAGCAAGGGATGAAATTGCAGAGCCGCTGGCAATGATCTTTTCATCTTCTCTGTTGACGGGGGTGGTACCAGGTGATTGGAGGGTGGCAAATGTTGTGCCCCTGTTCAAGAAAGGGAATAGGAACAACCCTGGGAATTACAGGCCAGTTAGTCTTACTTCGGTGGTAGGCAAGTTGATGGAAAAGGTGCTGAGGGATAGGATTTCTGAGCATCTGGAAAGACACTGCTTGATTCGGGACAGTCAGCACGGTTTTGTGAGGGGTAGGTCTTGCCTCACAAGCCTGATTGAATTCTTTGAGCAGGTGACCAAGCAAGTGGATGAGGGTAAACCAGTGGATGTGGTGTACATGGATTTTAGTAAGGCATTTGATAAGGTCCCCCATGGTAGACTTATGGAGAAAGTCAGGAGGCATGGGATAGTGGAAAATGTGGCCAGTTGGATTAAGAATTGGCTAACTGATAGAAGGCAGAGAGTGGTCTTAGATGGTAAATACTCAGCCTGGAGCCCAGTTACCAGTGGCGTGCCACAGGGATCAGTTCTGGGTCCTCTCCTGTTTGTGATTTTTATTAACGACTTGGATGAGGAAGTCGAAGGGTGGGTCAGTAAATTTGCAGATGATACAAAGGTTGGTGGAGTTGTGGATACCGAGGAGGGCTATTGTCGTCTGCAAAGGGACTTGGATAGGTTGCAGTGCTGGGCTGAAAAGTGGCAGATGGAGTTTAACCCTGAAAAGTGTGAGGTCGTCCATTTTGGAAGGACAAACACGAATGCAAAATACTGGGTTAACGGTAGGGTTCTTGGGCATGTGGAGGAGCAGAGAGACCTTGGGGTCTATGTGCATAGATCGTTGAAAGTTGCAACTCAAGTGGATAGGGCTGTGAAGAAGGCATATGGGGTGTTAGCGTTCATTAGCAGAGGGATTGAATTTAAGAGCCGTGAGGTGATGATGCAGCTGTACAGGACCTTGGTAAGGCCTCATTTGGATTACTGTGTGCAGTTCTGGTCGCCTCATTTTAGGAAGGATGTGGAAGCCTTGGAGAGGGTGCAGAGGAGATTTACCAGGATGTTGCCTGGAATGGAGAATAAGTCTTACGAGGAAAGGCTGAACATTCTAGGCCTCTTCTCATTAGAACGGAGAAGGATGAGGGGTGACATGATAGAGGTTTATAAGATGATCAGGGGAATAGATAGGGTAGACAGTCAGAAACTTTTTCCCCGGGTGGAGCAAAGCGTTACAAGGGGTCATAAATTTAAGGTGAAGGGTGGGAGATATAAGGGGGATGTCAGGGGAAGGTTCTTTACCCAGAGAGTGGTCGGGGCATGGAATGCCTTGCCTGGGGAAGTTGTTGAGTCAGAAACTTTAGGGACTTTCAAACGGCTTTTAGATAGGTATATGGATAAAGGAGAATGATGGGGTATAGATTAAATTGTCCTTGACAGAGGACAAAGGATCGGCACAACATCGTGGGCCGAAGGGCGTGTTCTGTGCTGTATTTTCTATGTTCTATGTTCTATGTTCCAGACACTGAGACTTATATATGTGCACACACACACATATCACACACACACATAAACCACAGCCCAGACACTGAGACTTAAATATGTGCACACACACACACACACACACACACACACACACACACACACACACACACACACACACACACACACACACACACACACACACACACACACACACACACACCACAGCCCAGACACTGAGACTTATATATGTGCACACACACACACATCACACACACACACAAACCACAGCCCAGACACTGAGACTTATATATGTGCACACACACACACGCCACAGCCCAGACATTGGGACTTATATATATGCAAACACACACAAACACACACGCACACGCACACACACACACACCACAGCCCAGACACTGAGACATATATATATATATATATGCACACACACACACACACACACACACACACAACAGCCCAGACACTGAGACTCATATATGTGCA
>NW_027140332.1:1287500-1410000 GCF_036365525.1 Heterodontus francisci
ATGGAGCCAGAGCGGGGCGGGGACTGTCACGGTGGAGACAGAGCGGGAGGTGGGGTCTTTCACCATGGGGACAGGGCGGGGGTGGGGCCTGTCAACATGGAGACAGAGCGGGGCGAGGTCGGTAGCCATGGAGATAGAGAGGGGCGGGGCATGTCTACATAGTGACGGAGAGTAGGGGCGGGGTCTCTTTCCCGGGTGACGGTGGGTGGGAAGCGGGGCGTGTTTCCTGGGTGACAGGCAGTGGGGGCGGGCCTGTTTCCCCAGTGACGGGTGGGGAGGGGCGGGGCCTCTTTCCAGTTTGGCGGGATTTGGGGGTGGCGTCTGTTTCCCCGCCAATATGAAGTGGGGGCGTGGCCTCTTTCCCCTGTGCCGGAGGAGTGGGGGTGGTATGTTTCCACGGTGACGGGGTGGGGCAGTCTGTTTCCCTGGTAACGGGGAGTGGGGGCGGGGTCTGTGTTCGGGTGAGGGGGAGTTGGGCCGGGATCTATTTCCAGAGTGACGGGGAGTGGGGCGTGTTCGGTTTCCCACCTGACTGGTCGTGGGGGCGCGGCCAGTTTTCAGGGTGATGGGGAGTGGGATTCGGGTCTGATAACAGGGTGACGGGGCGTGGGGGTGATGTCAGTTTCCATGGTGATGGGAAGATGCAGTCCGAATCTTTCTGAATCTCTAATAATCTTTAGAATCACTTTCTAATAAAAATAATCCTGATAATTATTTATAACCCTTTATAATCTTTTATCAGCATTTACCGGCCTTCAGAAACTGTTTATAATTCGCGATAACACTTCGTAAATCTCTATAATCCTTTATGATTATTTATGATTTATTATTTTTATGAGCCTTTCTACTCATTTATAACGTGTTACATTCACTGCCGTGGACAGAAAACATTGCAAACGTTCGCCATGTATTATTCTCATTTCAAACAGACTGCAATGCAGATCATTTAAAATGGCCGCAGCATATGTCCCTTAAAATGGCCGCAGTGCAGTGGTAATGAACCAGCTACATGGAACGGCATTTAAAATAGTCTCAGTGCATGTCTATTAAAATGGCCGCAGTATTTATCATTTAAAATGCCCGCTGTACATGGGATAGTTGGAAGCAGTCCTGTAATAAACGCAGTTGGATTGGTCATGAGACTCAATCACACATCAAGAAATGGCAAAATCAAGCCAAGCCTTTGTTAAAACCACCTGGAGTAAGACTGAATCCCACTCACACAGCAGGATGGGGCCAATTGAAGCCAGGCCCGTGGTAACCCCATCTTGAATGGTACTGAGCCCTACTCACACACTGGCAAAGTGCCAATTCACACCTGTCATCTGTTAACCCAATCTGGTGTGGTACCGAGTCCCACACAAAGAGAAAGCAAGGGTCAGTGCGAGCCAGGCCTCTGTTAATCCCAAGGGCAGTGGTACCGAGCCCCACACACAAAACAAGGTAGTTCCAGTCACATCAGGCCTTTATTAATCTCAGTTGGAGAAGTACTGAGTCCCACTCACAGACCAGCAAAGGACCAGTTCAAACCAAGCCTGTTAGTGAATTCCACTCACGTGTCAGGAAAGGATCAATTCGACCCAAGCCAGTGTTAATCCCAGTTGGAGTGATACTGAGACCCAACTACGTTCCTGGATAGAGTCAAATAATTCCAGGCCTGTTTCAATCCTAGTTGAAGTGGTACTGAGAACAACTCAAACACCAGGAATGATATAATTCATAGCAGAGCAGTGTGAATACCAACTGGAGTGGTACTGAGTCCAACTCATTCACCAGAAAAGTGCCAAATATAATCAGGCCTGTGGTTTTCCCATTTGGAGTGGTACTGAGACCCACGCACGAACCACGAAATTGCCAATTCAAACCAGGTCCTTGTTAACCCCAACTGGAGTGGTGCTCCGTTCTACTCAAACAACAGGAAGGAACCAATTCAACTAATCCTGTTTTAATCCCAATTGGAATAGTACTGAGTCCAACTCACACATCAAGAAAGAGCCAATTCAACCCCGGCCTGATTTAATCCCAGTTGATGTTGTACTGAGACCCACCCATACAACAGGAAAGAGCCAATTTAAGCCAAGAAGCTATTAATACCAGCTGGAATGGTACTGAGTCCCACTCACACAACGGGAAACGGCCAATTCAAGCTAGGCCTCCCTTAATAACAGCTGGTGTGGTACTGAGTCCCACGCACAAACAGGAAAGGGCCAATTTAAGACAGGTCTTTGCTACCCGCATTGAGAATGGTTCTGAGTCACACTCACATATCAGGGAAGGTTCAATTAAAACCAAACCTATATTAAGCCCAGCTGGTGAGTCCCAGTCACACACCAGGAAGGGTCCAATGTAATCCAGGCCTCTCTTAATCCCAGTTGAATTGGCACTGAGCACCACTCATAAACCAGGAAAGAGGCCATTTAATCCAGACCTATGTTAATCCCAGTTGTACTGGTACTAAATCCCACTCACACACCAGGAATGGGCAATTATAAAGCAGTCCGCTTTTACTCCCAGCTGGAGTGGTACTGCGTCCGACTCACACAGCACGAAAGATCCAGTTCAAACCAAGCTTGTTATAAACCCTGTTGGAAATTAACTAAATCCGACTCACGCACCAGAAAAGAGCCAATTGAATCCAGGCCTCTATTAATACCAGCTGGAGTTGTACTGAGTCCCAATTCAAACACCAGAAAAGGGCTAATTCAATCCAGGCCTCCATTAATACCAGCTGGATTGGTACTGAACCCCACTGACACAGCAGACAAGAGCCAATTCAATCTAGACCTGGATTAATACCAGCTGGAGAGGTTCCGAGTCCCATTCAAACACCAGGGAAGAGCCAATTCAATCCACGCCTCTATTAACAGCAGCTGGAGTGGTACTGAGTCCCATTCACACAACGGGAACCGGCCAATTTAAACCAGGCCTCTCTTAATACCAGCTCGTCTTCAACTGAGTCCCACGCAGAAACAGGAATGGGTCAATTCAACCAGGGATGTTTTAATTCCAGTTGGAATAGTATTGAGTCCCACTCACAAACCAGGAAAGAGCCAATTTAATCCAGGCCTCTATTCCTACCAGCTGGAGTGGTACTGAGTCCCATTCACACCACGGGAATGGGCTAATTCAAACTAAGCCTCTGGTAACTGTTGCTGGAGTGGCACTGAGCCCCATTTACGCAGCAGAAACGAGTCAAATCAATCCAGGCCTCTATTAATACGTGCTGGAGAGGTACTGTGTCCCATTCACACAACAGGAAAGAGCGAATTCAATCCAGGCCTCTATTAGTACCAGCTGGAGTGGTACTGAGTCCTAATTCACAGACTAGAAAAGGGCCAATTCAATGCAGGCCTCTATTAATACCAGCTGGAGTGGTACTGAGTCCCATTCAAACAGCAGGAAAGAGCCAATTTAATCCAGGCCTCTATTAGTACCAGCTGGAGTGGTACTCAGTCCCATTCACACAGCAGGAAAGAACCAATTCAATCCAGGCCTCTATTAATCCCAGTTGGAGTGGTACTGGGCCCCACTCACACACCAGAAAAAGCCCAATTCAAACCAGGTCGCCATTAATACCAGCTGGAGTGGTACTGAGTCCCACTGACACGCCAGAAAAGAGCCAATTATATCCAGGCCTCTATGAAGACCAGCTGGAGTGGTAATGAGTCCAATTCAGACAACGGGAAAGGGCCCATTTTACCAGGCTTGTGTTAATCCCTGCTGCAGTGGTACTCTGTCCCACTCACAAGCCAGCAAATGGCCAACTTGAACCAGGTCGGCTGTAACAACCGACCGCTCAAGTCAAAGCCCCCAATCAAAATTTATGATTATGTTTGAGGTGGGAGCGATGCCCCGTTGATTCAGTGCAGTCCCTCCTCCGATTGCCTAATATATCATTTTAAACTTTCTGAATTAAAGAAAGTCCCAGCCAAATTGTACCATCTCTTGAACCCTGAATAAGGCTAACCAAACCATGTGTCGTTAAATCAACAAATTACTATTGTCTATCACTTCAGCTCGGTGAGCTACAGAGCTAGAAGCACTGTCCACTATTGGGTTCACTATTCACTGAGATGGTTTTCAAGGTGCAGTTAAACTATGTGGCATCATTTGACACCCGAAAACCCTGTCCGGTCGAACAGAAGCTGATTTTGTTATACCCTGGGGTGTCAAAGTGACCTGGCAGGTTTCCTCCAACACATCTGTCTCTTTAAGACACATTTGTTGCCCGATCTGTCCATACAGTCCTTTTAAATGAGAATTTCGGTAGGAGTCTGCCTTCTTTACCTCTGTAACTTTTCTAGAGTCTATGAAAGTTAGAGCTGACCCACCAGGTTAAGTCATCAAGATCGTCTGCGAGTTCCAGCTGCCCTGACTATGTTCAACTAAACTGCCCTTCAACATGCATTGTCCCTCTGCTTCCATTTGGGCCTGTCTGTCTGGACCTAAGCAACAATGATGTCGTTTTAAAGGAACGGTTCCCCCTATACCCACACCATGTGTGGCTAAGGTTGTACATCCTGACATATGCCTACAATCATTTTGAAACGTTGTGAAAATCCAAGTTATGACTTCAAGCTGTTTTGCCTCTAAGTGCAAAAGCCTATTGTTTAATTTTCCTAACCATTCTGGATTCGCTATTCGGATAGTTGTAGGTTCAATCTGACGATTTCCTAGGCCTACTTCTGCGTCATCCGCACTATCCTTTCCCTTCTCCACAGTCCTGATTACTAAACGTGTCTGTACTGGCTTATCCTCATCCCTTCGGTAATTTGTTTTGAGCATATAAATGAGACACAACCGGTTTTTCTTCTGGCGATCCAAGAGTGTCAATCAAGTTATCTACCTTACCCGCTCTTTTCATCACTCTATATGGACCACTGCACCGTACTTTTTAATGGTTCTGCCTGTAATGGTAATAACACTAATACTTCATCCCCTGGTTTTATGGCAGGTTGTGGTTTTCCCGCCGTTTGAAAGGTGTGGCACGCCCGACAAAATTGTTTCACGTCCTTTGTAAGACCTGGCCAGTAATGTTGTTTGCTTGTTAGTGATTTGCTCTTCCGTATTCCCCAATGTCCTTCAAAAGGAATGTCAGGTGCTAACCTTAATAATCCTTGTCGATATTTAAATGGTATCACTATCTGTTCAACAACTGTCCAGTCTTCATCGGAAGGTCTATGAGGTTGTCTCCATTTCCTCCTCAAAACCCCATTTGCCATTAAACAGCCTTCATCTCAGCTTCTGACAGAACTGTCTCGGCTAGTTGGTTGATTTCTGGATCAGCTTGCTGTGCTGCAATGACAGACCATCTGTTAAACAACTTATTTGGATTATCTAAATCCTCAAATATGGTTTCAGATGCCTGATTCTCTATTTGTGGTACCCGTTTTACCTCCGACATTGGGTCCTGTTTAGCCATTGCTCTGGTAACTACACAGACAGGAAATATACCAAGAACTTGTTCCTGTAATTGCTCCATTTCCTTAATTTCGCATGGTGCCTCTGCAACTATAGGAGAAACTGAAATGTTTGATCCAGCCAAATTATTTCCTAGTATTTGATGCACAATAGCGTGGCACAGTGGTTAGCACCGCAACCTCACAGCTCCAGCAACCTGCGTTTAGTTCTTGGTACTGTTTGTGCAGAGTTTGCAAGTTCTCCCTGTGACCGTGTGGATTTCCACAGGGTACTCCGCTTTCCTCCCACAGCCCAAGATTTGCAGGTTGATAGGTAAATAGGCCATTGTAAATTGCCCGAGTGTAGGTAGGTGGTAGGAGAATTGCAGGGATTTGGTAGGGAATATGAGGTTAATGTAGAGGATTAGTATAAATGGGTGGTTGATGGTCAGCACAGAATCGGTGGGTCGAAGGGCCTGTTTGAGTGCTGTATCGCTCTATGACTCTAGATCAATTCCGTTCCGTGGTAAACTATGGACAACACCTGCGGTTACTATCTGAGATGTTAATTCACTCGCTCGGCATACTTTGTCCAAAGGTACAGGTATATACACCCCGCCAATTCAATTAACAGAAATTTAGCGTTCAAGGAACTCTCTGGTTCTTCCAGAGCCTTCCCCAGCAAGAGATCTGGGTTGTTCCTGTGTCCCTGAGTATAAAGTTCGGTTTTCCTGCCTCACTTATAGGAGACGGAGTTACTCTCCCGTTTAACATAAATTCATTATAACTAACAGATATGTTATTTTTAACCTGGACACTTCTTTTAATTTTAGTAGCTGATTTCACATTGACAGCTGTCGTTAAAGCTATAGCCTGGTCTGTTATACTCTCAGTCAGAGTCTTTTCCTCTGCACTAACTTTCCGTACCCCAACAAGTTCTAGGGGTTTTTCTCACAATTTTCAGCACTCTGAATGAAGATGACCCGTTTTGTTGCAAGGCTAACACTTTGGCTTGCAAACCTCACTTCTACTGTCAGCACCTGCCTTTCTGACCAAAGGAGGTGATCCTGGGGCATTCCCAGCTGTTCCTTCTTGTTCCCGGCTACTTGCCTTCCTTTCACTCTCCCACTTTCTATCCTTCTTCGGTCTATGGAGGTAAGGTAAAAATATGTTGGCTTATTCACACGTTCAAAATCACCAGCAATCTCTGCTGCTTGCCTAGCTTTCAAAACTTTCAGGTTATCTAAATGAGTTCTCACTACTGAAGGAATGGAGTTCTTAAACTCTTCTAAGACAATTAATTCTCGAAGGTTCTCATATAAGGTTTATATCTTTAATGCCCGTATCCAATGGTCAAAATTAACTTGCTACCCCCTCTTAAATTCTAAATATGCCTGCCCAGTCAATCTCTGTAAGTTCCTAAACTTCTGACGGTAAGTTTCAGGGACTATCTCAAACACAACGAGAACAGCCTTTTTTGTCATCTCATAATCTGCAGAAACCTCGTCATGAACCATGGCATAAACTTAATGAGCTCAGTCGATCAGCCTTTCGGCCATTTCAGCCGTTTGCCTCTTGTTTCCAAAGATATCAAAATGCTTCTACGTCCCTTTCCTCGAACATAGGAAGAGTCTGTATAAATCTAACCAACTTTTCGGTGGGTCCTGATCCAAACTCAGATTCATCCTGATCCTTTTGTCTTAGTTCCATCTCTTTTAGCCTGAATTCCCTCTCTTCTCTTTCACTTCCACTTTGAAGTTCTTGTTTTCGTATTACATTTTCCTGCTGTAGTTCTAGTTTTCTTTTACATTTCTATCTGAATCCTAACCAATACCACTGCATTGCTCTCGTACCTAATACCTTCTTGTCTTTCGTATTTCCTTTCTTGTTCCTCGTATTCCCCTTCAGCTTCATCCTCATCTTCTTCTACTAATTCCAGATTATTATTTCAATTATCTCTGCTTTTTGGCACCTGATTTCAATTCTAATCCCAATTTCACGATCAATTCTTTTAATATGTCCTTAGTTAAAGTTTTCAAGTCACCCAGGGAAACATTTTGCTTTCCCGAAATCTCGACTACAACCATTAATGCCATCACAATCGTATAGTCTGCATCTTTTTATACAACAGACCTGGTTCTTTTAATTCATTTGTAATTGACGTTAGATTTAGATCCTAACAAATGAGTTTTGAATTGATATAATCCCAGACTCGAGAGAAATTAAATCTGATGTTGAACGCAAGACCCCAATTTAAATATGTTATCTCAGAAACAAACAATGAATATGATTCCCAATGCGAGCCCTCCAAATTAATCTGATTCTCATCCCAGACATCAGCCACTGAATTACATATGACTCAACCTCGAGCGAGCCCCCAATTAAGATATGATTCAAATCCATAAACCCAATTAATATGTTACAACTGACCACTCCAGTCAAAGCGCCCTATAAAAATATATGATTCTGATTGTGGTGGGAGAAATGCATTGTTGATTCAATCCCGTACCTCCACAGATCACCTAATATATCATTCCAAATTAAAGGAAGACCAGGCCAAATTGTACCATCTATAAACCGCCGAATGAGGCTAACCAAACCAGTTGTCTTTAAATCAACAAGCTAACTATTTAATTAGAAAAACTAAATTCCGAAACACTGCTAAGATATAATCAACATTTAAAATAGAAATATTAGAATCCATGCACATTATGCTCCTGCCAAATGTGGAACAGTCCAAGGTTACTTGACGTCCTCACAGCCAGTGACAATAAAGTTCACTGCTGAGTTAAGAAATTTCTTTCAAGTTCCAGCAAAGATACCCTTGAGAGTTACAGTACATAATGCAAAAGTGTTAAGCTGCAGTTAGGGAGAAAGGAAAGGGAAAATAGCATGCATTAAAACAGTGTCATTTGCAATTTCAGGATAACCTTTTCCCACTGTTTATCAGAAACAGTTTCAGTTCCAGTATTACATCCCAGTGTATAATATCTATGCCGTCCTGCTATATGCAGCCACAGACGGTTCTGCCTGGTTCACCGTCACTTTCACCTTTGATCGATTTGTGGCCATTTATTGCCAGAATCTGAAAAGTAAATATTGCAGTGAGAAAACACCAGCTGTGGTTGTGGGAACAGTGACTGTACAGAGCTGTTTAGAACAAAGAACAAAGAGCAGTACAGCACAGGAACATGCCATTCGGCCCTCCAAGCCTGCGTCGATCTTGATGCCTTCTGAAACTAACACCTTCTGCACTTCCGGGGCCCATATCCCTCTATTCCCTTCCTATTCATATATTTGTCAAGATGTCTCTTAAACGTCGCTATCGTATCTGCTTCCACAACCTCACCTGGCAGCAAGTTCCAGGCACTCACCACCCTCTGTGCAAAAACGTTGCCTCGCACATCCCCTCTAAAATTTGCCCCTCGCACCTTAAACCTATGTTCCCTATATCCAACTCTTCCACCCTGGGAAAAATCTTCTGAATATCCACTCTGTCCATGCCGCGCTGTTTAAAGAACATCTGCTGGTATTTTATTTGAACTGATTTATATTTGCTGCAGAATAATGCCTGATTTTGTAATACAAAGCACAAAGAACAAACAAAATTACAGCACAGGAACAGGCCCTTCGGCCCTCCAAGCCTGCGCCGATCCAGATCCTCTATCTAAACCTGTCGCCTATTTTCTAAGGGTCTGTATCTCTTTGCTTCCTGCCCATTCATGTATCTGTCTAGATACATCTTAATAGACGCTATCGTGCCCGCATCTGTCACCTCCGCTGGCAACGCGTTCCAGGCACCCACCTCCCTCTGCGTAAAGAACTTTCCACGCATATCCCCCCTAAACATTTCCCCTCTCACTTTGAACTCGTGACCCCGTGTAATTGAATCCCCCACTCTGGGAAAAAGCTTCTTGCTATCCACCCTGTCTATACCTCTCATGATTCTGTACACCTCAATCAGTAGCCCCCGAAACCTCCGTCTTTCTGATGAAAATAATCCTAATCTACTCAACCTCTCTTCATAGCTAGCACCCTCCATACCAGGCAACATCCTGTTGAACCTCCTCTGCACCCTCTCCAAAGCATCTACATCCTTTTGGTAATGTGGCGACCAGAACTGCACGCAGTATTCCAAATGTGGCCGAACCAAAGTCTTATACAACTGTAACATGACCTGCCAACCCTTGTACTCAATACCCCGTCCGATGAAGGAAATCATGCCGTATGCCTTCTTGACCACTCTATTGACCTGCGTTGCCACCTTCAGGGAACAATGGACCTGAACAGCCAAATCTCTCTGTCCATCAATTTTCCCCAGGACTTTTCTATTTACTGTATAGTTCACTCTTGAATTGGATCTTCCAAAATGCATCACCTCGCATTTGCCCGGATTGAGCACCATCTGCCATTTCTCTGCCCAACTCTCCAATCTATCTATATTCTGCTGTATTCTCTGACAGTCCCCTTCACTATCTGCTACTCCACCAATCTCAGTGTCGTCAGCAAACTTGCTAATCAGACCACCTATACTTTCCTCCAAATCATTTATGTATATCACAAACAACAGTGGTCCCAGCACGGATCCCTGTGGAACACCACTGCTCACACGTCTCCATTTTGAGAAACTCCCTTCCACTGCTACTCTCTGTCTCCTGTTGCCCAGCCAGTTCTTTATCCATCTAGCTAGTACACCCTGGACCCCATGCGACTTCACTTTCTCCATCAACCTACCATGGGGAACCTTATCAAACGCCTTACTGAAGTCCATGTATATGACATCTACAGCCCTTCCCTCATCAATCACCTTTGTCACTTCCTCAAATAATTCTATTAAGTTGGTAAGACATGACCTTCCCTGCACAAAACCATGTTGCCTATCACTGATAAGCCCATTTTCTTCCAAATGGGAATAGATCATATCCCTCAGTATCTTCTCCAGCAGCTTCCCTACCACTGACGTCAGGGTCACCGGTCTATAATTACCTGGATTATCCCTGCTACCCTTCTTAAACAAGGGGACAACATTAGCAATCCTCCAGTCCATCGGGACCTCACCCGTATTTAAGGATGCTGCAAATATATCTGTTAAGGCCACAGCTATTTCCTCTCTCGCTTCCCTCAGTAACCTGGGATAGATCCCATCCATACCTGGGGACTTGTCCACCTTAATGCCTTTTAGAATACCCAACACTTCCTCTCTCCTTATGCCGACTTGACCTAGAGTAATCAAACATCTACCCCTAACCTTAACATCCGTCATGTCCCTCTCCTCGGTGAATACCAATGCAAAGTACTTGTTTAGAATCTCATCCATTTTCCCTGACTCCACGCATAATTTTCCTCCTTTGTCCTTGAGTGGGCCAATCCCTTCTCTGGTTACCCTCTTCCTCCTTATATATGAATAAAAGGCTTTGGAGTTTTCCTTAACCCTGTTTGCTAAAGATATTTCATGACCCCTTTTAGCCCTTTTAATTCCTCGTTTCAGATTGGTCCTACATTCCCGATATTCTTCCAAAGCTTCGTCTTTCTTCAGCCGTCTGGACCTTATGTATGCTTCCTTTTTCCTCTTAGCTCGTTTCACAATTTCACCTGTCATCCATGATTCCCTAATCTTGCCATTTCGATCCCTCATTTTCACAGGAACATGTCTCTCCTGCACGTTAATTAACCTCTATTTAAAAGCTTCCCACATAAGGGCGGCACAGTGGTGCAGTGGTTAGCACCGCAGCCTCACAGCTCCAAAGACCCGGGTTCAATTCTGGGTACTGCCTGTGTGGAGTTTGCAAGTTCTCCCTGTGTCTGCGTGGGTCTCCTCCGGGTGCTCTGGTTTCCTCCCACATGCCAAAGACTTGCAGGTTGATAGGTAAATTGGCCATTATAAATTGCCCCTAGTGTAGGTGAGTGGCAGCGAAATATAGGGACAGGTGGGGATGTGGTAGGAGCATGGAATTAGTGTAGGATTAGTATAAATGGGTGGTTGCTGGTCGGCACAGACATGGTGGGCCGAAGCGCCTGTTTAAGTGCTGTATCTCTAAAATAAAAAAATAAAAAATATCAAATGTGATTTATCTTCAAATAGCTGCTCCCAATCTACATTCCCCAGCTCCTGCCGAATTTTGGTATAGTTGGCCTTCCCCCAATTTAGCACTCTTCCTTTCGGACCTCTCTCGTCTTTGTCCATGAGTATTCTAACACTTGTGATCACTATTCCCAAAGTAGTCCCCTCCTGAAGCTTCAACCACCTGGCCGGGCTCATTCCCCAACACCAGGTCCAGTATGGCCCCTTCCCGAGTTGGACTATTTACATACTGCTCCAGAAAACCCTCCTGGATGCTCCATACAAATTCTGCTCCATCTGGACCTCTAACACTAAGTGAATCCCAGTCAATGTTAGGAAAATTAAAATCTCCTATCACCACCACCCTGTTGCTCCTACATCTTTCCATAATCTGTTTACATATTTGTACCTCTATCTCATGCTCGCTGTTGGGAGGCCTGTAGTACAGCCCCAACATTGTTCCCGCACCCTTCCTATTTCTGAGTTCTGCCCATGTTGCCTCACTGCTCGAGTCCTCCATAGTGCCCTCCTTCAGCACAGCTGTGATATCCTCTTTGACCAGTAATGTAACTCCTCCACCCCTTTTACCTCCCTCTCTATCCCGCCTGAAACATCGATATCCTGGGATATTTAGTTGCCAATCGTGCCCTTCCTTCAACCAAGTCTCAGTAATAGCAATAACATCATACTCCCAGGTACTAATCCAAGCTCATCTAAGTTCATCTGCCTTACCTACTACACTTCTTGCATTAAAACAAATGCACCTCAGACCACCAGTCCCTTTGCGTTCATCATCTGCTCCCTGCCTACTCTTCCCCTTAGTCACGCTGACTTCATTATCTAGTTCCTTACAGGCTTTAGTTACTACCTCCTTACTGTCTACTGACCTCCTCATTTGGTTCCCATCCCCTGCCACATTAGTTTAAACCCTCCCCAACAGCGTGAGCAAAAGCACCCCCAAGGACATTGGTTCCAGTCCGGCCCAGGTGTAGACCGTCCAATTTGTAATCGTCCCACTTCCCCCAGAACCGGTCGCAATGTCCCAAAAATCTGAACCCCTCCCTCCTGCACCATCTCTCAAGCCACGCATTCATCCTGACTATTTTTTCATTTCTACTCTGACTAGCACGTGGCACTGGTAGCAATCCTGAGATTACTACCTCTGAGGTCTTACTTTTTAACTTGGCTCCTAACTCCCTAAATTCTGCTTGTTGGACCTCATCCCGTTTTTTACCTATATCATTGGTGCCTATGCGCACAACGACAACTGGCTGTTCAAACTCCCCCTTCAGAATGTTCTGCAGCCGATCTGAGACGTCCTTGTCCCGTGCACCTGGGAGGCAACATACCATTCGGGAGTCCCGTTTTCGACCACAGAACCGCCTATCTACTCCCCTTACAATCGAATCCCCTATGACTATAGCCCTTCCACTCTTTTGCCCGCCCTTCTCAACAGCAGAGCCAGCCACGGTGCCATGAACCTGGCTACTGCTTCCTTCCCCTGGTGAGCCATCTCCCTCAACAGTATCCAAAACGGTATACCTGTTTTGGAGGGAGAAGACCGCAGGGGACACCTGCTCTGCCTTCCTGCTCTTTCTCTGCCTTTTGGTCACCCACACAATATTATGGAAACACTTGTCTGGACAGCGATCGAGTTTCTTCATCACATCCTCACTCGATGTGTACCATTTGTTCTCATTCTGCTGCTCAACACCTTCACAGTCAGATACATTTTACTGTGAACATTGACCGCGATAGACCCCGGGTTCACAGTAGTGAGGAGATCCCCAGAGATCCAGAAATGGAGAGTGAAGGAAAGCTATCACTGTTTATGCAGCAACTCAGAGTAAATTCAGAGAGCAGTTGAAGAAGGTGGTCACAAACGCTGTGCTCCAAATATGAAAAGCATTGAATGGTGACAAGAACTGGACATCTTGCAGCCAAAGAACACAATCCTGACTCGTATTCTCTCCAAGCAAGGCTCTGTGTGTCCAGAGACATATGTTAATATCAGCCCATCACCGATGGACTATGTAAATAATCACCCACATCCAGACACAACCTGAAAACACTCCCACTGACCACACAAATGGTAACACACTGACAGAGACCACGGGCTGAATTTAACATAGACACTGACACACGGTATGTATCGGAACTCACTTCCAGACAAGTAGTGAACTGTAAATAAAAATCTCAGTCCTCAGCAATATTTACAGACTGACATAGAGAACAGATTAATATGGACGCACTCAATGACACACTGTGTACGTCATGACCCACAGTCAGATAAACCCGATAAAGTCTAAAACACCTCGACTGTCTTCAGGAATATTACGACACTGGCAGAGGCAACAGATCAAAACTAACACAGTCCCTGACACACAGTGTCCATCATGACCGACAGTCAGATTAACCCTGCGAAGTGTAAAACATCAACACTGTCCACAGGAATATCAATACACTGACAGAGAACACATATTAATATTAACACACACATTGAAACACAGTGCACATCATGACCCACAGTCAGATACATCCTGTGAATTGTCAAACAGCACCACTGTCCTCAGCAATATTAACACACTGACAGAGAAGACAGGCTAATATTAAAACACTCCCTGACACACTTTGAACAAAATGATCCACGGACAGATACATCCTGTGAAGTGTAAAGCACCCCCAAAGTTCTCAGTAATATTACCACAATGATGGAGGACACAGATTGATATTAAATTACTCCCTGTCACACTGTGTACTTCATGACCCACAGGCCGATACATCCTGTGAAGTGTAAAACACAACCACTGTCCTCAGGAATATTAACACAGTGACAGAGAATACAGATTAATATTAACACACTCACTGACTCACGGTGCACATCCTGACCCACAGTCAGATACACCGTGTGAAGTGTAAAACACCCCCACTGTCCTCAGGAATATTAACACAGTGACAGAGAACACAGATTAATATTAACACACTCACTGACACACTGTGTCCATGATGACCCACAGAATGATGCACCCTGTGAAGTGTAAAAATCATCCAATGCCCTCCACAATATTAACACATCGATAGACACCATGAATTAATATGAACACGCTCACTGACACACTGTGTATAACATGACCCACAGTCAGATACACCCTGTGAAGGGCAAAGCACCTCCACTGTCCTCGGGAATATTATCGCACTGACAGAGAAAACAGATTAAGATTAACACACTCACTGACACACTGTGTACAACATGACCCACAGCCATATACCCCCTGTGCAGTGTAAAATATCCCCACTGCGCTCAGGAATATTAACACAGCGACGATGTACACATATTAATATTAATACACTCCCTGACACACTGTGTACATTATGACCCACAGTCAGATACACCCTGTGAAGTGTAAAACACAACTCCTGTCCTCAGGAATATTAACACAGTGACAGAGAACACAGATTAATATTAACACACTCACTGACACACTGTGTACATCATGACCCACAGGCAGATACATCCTGTGAAGTGTAAAACACAACTCCTGTCCTCAGGAATATTAACACAGTGACAGAGAACACAGATTAATATTAACACACTCACTGACACACTGTGTTCATCATGACCCACAGTCAGATACACCCTGTGAAGTGTAAAACATCCCCACTGTCCTCAGGAATATTAACACACTGACAGAGAACACAGATTAATATTAACACACTCACTGACACACTGTGTATATCATGACCCACAGTCAGATACACCCTGTGAAGGGCAAAGCACCTCCACTGTCCTCAGTAATATTAACACACTGACAGAGAAAACAGATTAATATTAACACACTCACTGACACACTGTGTATATCATGACCCACAGTCAGATACACCCTGTGAAGTGTAAAACACCCCCACTGTCCTCAGTAATATTAACACACTGACAGAGAACACAGATTAATATTAACACACTCACTGACACACTGTGTATATCATGATCCACAGTCAGATACACCCTGTGAAGTGTAAAACACCCCCACTGCCCTCAGGAATATTAACACACTGACAGAGAACACATATTAATATTAACACACTCACTGACACACTGTGTATTTCATGACCCACAGTCAGATACACCCTGTGAAGTGTAAAACATCCCCACTGTCCTCAGTAATATTAACACACTGACAGAGAACACAGATTAATATTAACACACTCACTGACACACTGTGTACATCATGACCCACAGTCAGATACACCCTGTGAGTGTAAAACACCCCCACTGTCCTCAGGAATATTAACACACTGACAGAGAACACAGATTAATATTAACACACTCACTGACACACTGTGTATATCATGACCCACAGTCAGATACACCCTGTGAAGTGTGAAACACCCCCACTGTCATCAGTAATATTAACACACTGACAGAGAACACAGATTAATATTAACACACTCACTGACACACTGTGTACATCATGACCCACAGTCAGATACACCCTGTGAAGTGTAAAACACCCCCACTTTCCTCAGTAATATTAGCACACTGACAGAGAACACAGATTAATATTAACACACTCACTGACACACTGTGTATATCATGACCCACAGTCAGATACACCCTATGAAGTGTAAAACACCCCCACTGTCCTCAGTAATATTAACACACTGACAGAGAACACAGATTAATATTAACACACTCACTGACACACTTTGAACAAAATGATCCACGGACAGATACACCCTGTGAAGTGTAAAAGACCCCCACTGTCCTCAGTAATATTAACACACTGACAGAGAACACAGATTAATATTAACACACTCACTGACACACTGTGTATATCATGACCCACAGTCAGATACACCCTGTGAAGTGTAAAACATCCCCACTGTCCTCAGGAATATTAACACACTGACAGAGAAAACAGATTAATATTAATACACTCACTGACACAGTGTGTATTTCATGACCCGCAGCCAGATACACCCTGTGAAGTGGAAAATAACCCCACTGTGCTCAGGAATGTTAACACACTGACAGAGAACACAGATTAATATTAACACACTCACTGACACACTGTGTATATCATGACCCACAGTCAGACACACCCTGCGAAGTGGAAAATAACCCCACTGTGCTCAGGAATATTAACACACTGACAGAGAACACAGATTAATATTAACACACTCACTGACACACTGTGTACATTATGACCCACAGTCATATACACCCCGTGAAGGGCAAAGCGCCTCCACTGTCCTCGGGAATATTGTCACACAAATGGAGACCAAGAATTAATATCAACTCACGCACCGACACATTATGTGCATCATGACCTTCAGCCAGAAACACCCTGTGAAGTGTAAAACACCACGACTGTCCTCAAGAATATTAACACCCTGAAACAGAACACAGTTTACTATTAACATACTCACTGACACACTGTGTACATCATGGTCAACAGTCTGATATACCCTGTGAAGTGTAAAACACCTCCACTGTCCTCAGGCAAATTTACACACTGAGGCAACACAGATTAACATTAACCCACACACTGACGTACAGTGTACGTCATGGCCCACAGTCGCATACACCCTGTGAAGTGCAAAGCACCCCCTCTGTCCACACGAATATTAACACACTGACAAATACGACAAATTAATATTCACACACTCAGTGACACACTGTGCATATCATGACCCACAGACAGATACATCCTGTGAAGTGTAAAAGGCCACCAGCGTCGTCAGGAATATTAACACAGTGACACAGAACACAGATTAATATTAACACACGCACTGACACTCTGTGTACATCATGCCCCACAGTCAGATACACCCTGTGAAGTGTAAAACACCCCCATTATCCTCAGGAGTTTCTGCACACCGAACGGGACTACCGATTAATATAGCACACTCACTGACACACTGTGTACATCATGACACACAGTCAGATACACCCGGTGAAGTGTAAAACACCACGCTATCCTCAGGAATATTAACACCCTGACAGAGAACACAGGTTAATATCAACACACTCCCTGACACACTGTGTCTCATTCCCCAGCACTGTCTGCACAGCTCTATACGCTTATCCCCCTCACGTGACCATCCAAAATCTCTTTGAAATCGTTAAACAACCTTTGTAGGCAGTATTTCCCAGGCCATTCCAAATCGCTGTGTAATAAGTAGTTCCGCTGATCCGCCTGTGTCTCTTGCCGAAATCTTAACATTAGTCCGTGTAGCATTAGCTGACAGGAATGTCTTTTCTTTTCCTGCCTTGTCCAAACCTGTGAGAATCTTGCATACCTCTATCAAATATCGCCTCAATATCCTTTGCTCCAAGGAAAATTACCTCAGCTTTTCTAACTCAACGTTGTCGAAACCTTCCTCCCATCCTTGGAACTATTCTGATTAATCTCCTCTGCATCCTCTCAAGCACCCTCACATCCTTCCCAATGTGTTGTGACCAGACCTCGATGCAATGCCCCAGTTTGTGCCGAAACAGAACTTTATAAATGTTGAGCATTACATTCGTTCTTCTTTACTCAGTACCTCTATATATCATGCCCAAGATGACATTTGCTTTGCTTACCACTCGCTCAGTGTGTCCTACCAACTTCAAGCATCGAAACGCATGAAACCCCATGTTCTGCTGTCCCTACACAATCTTTTGAACTGTGCTATTCGTGTATATTGCCTCTCCATGCGCCTTCTGTCAAATTGCAGCACCTCACAAATGTCAGTAATAAATTTCATCTGTCACTTGTTTTCCAATTCTGCTAACCTATCCAGGTCCTGTTGTATCGATTGGTATCAACTGCATTGTCATAACAACGGAGATCCTAGTACCGACCCTCGGGGAAAACCACTGTCGAGCTTTCATCACTCTGAAAAATAACTATTTAGCACAAGTCACTGTTTTCTCCAATAAATCGTTCTTCATCCAACGTTGACACTGGCCCTCCTATTCCATGAACATAAATTCACTGCAAATCTGCCACAAACAGACTATGAAAGAAACTACAAGTTCAGCTGAAAATTAAATGAAATGTTACATGTAAAAACAAATTAAATTTAGGAAAGTGATCAACTCTGATATCTCTTAAAATTCAGTCACTCATTACATTTATTCCATTTAGTAATCTATATAAACCATACTCTCTAAAACGAGACTTGGTGCAACTTAAACCATTTATGGTTTAGGGCCTGATCTCCAGAGCGTAGGGTCTAAGCAGCTGAACCACGGACACAAATGGTAGAGTAATTAAACTCTGGGGTGCTCAAGAGGCTAGAATTAGATGAGTACAGATATCTCGGAGAGTTGTAGGGCTGGAGGAGATTACAGAGATAGGGAGGGTTGTGGCAGTGAGGAATTTGAAAAGAAGGCTGACAGTCTTAAAATTGAGGCGTTGCCGACCAGGAGTCTATGTAGGTCATGAGTATCGGGGGCGATGGGTGAAAAGGACCTGGTGCGAGTTAAGACATGGGCAGCAGCGAGACTGCAGAGAGCAGGCAAGGTGCACTGAAACAGTCAAGACCAGAGGTAACTAAGGTAAGGATGAGTGTTTCAGCTGCAGAAAATCTAAGAGAGTGATAACGTCATGCGACATTAGAGGGGTGAAAATAGGAGGTTTTACTGATGGTGTGAATATTTGATAGGAGTTTCATCTCAAGGCATGTGAAGGTCAAATATCTAAACATGTTTTCAAATAGCTTGGCTTAATCTCAGACAAGGAGAGCTCTGGAGTCTGTAATTAGGAAACGTTTGGAGTGGGGATAGAATACAATGGTTTCAGTCTTCTCAATACTTAATTGCATTGCTGAAGTGTGAAGTGATACATTTTGGGGAATGAATAAGAATAAGAAATGAAGGCGAAATGGTACAACTTTAAATGTGGTGAGATAACAGAGAAATGGGGTGTTTGTGTTCAAATGTTTGAAGGCTCAGGACAGGTCAACATAAAGTTAATAAACCATGTGGGATCCTATGCATTATAAATAGAGATGTACAGTAAAAATGCCTGGACACTATGCTAACCATACATTCAGGACTAGTTCGGCTCCCCGTGGAGTATTGTTTCCACTACTGGGCACCACACTTTTGTAAGGGCACGAGGCCATGTGGGAGGGTACAGAAACGTTTTACTAGACTTTTTCCGCAGATGATGTCGCTCGGGTTGTTCTCCTGAGGGAAGAGACATTTAAGAGGAGTTTAAAATTTTAAGGGTTTAGTGAAATGCACAGAAACTGTTTCCAGTATGTGAGGGGTCGATAACTAGTGTAAACAAATTTAAGGCGATTGCTAAAAGTAGCAGATGTGTGAATTTGTGTTTATGAGTGATTTGGATTTCGAATGCGCTGTCTCATAGGCTTTTGGATACTGATTCAATAGTAGTCTCCAAAAGGGTATTTGCTAAATATCCAAAGGAGAAAAAATGCAATAATATAGTGAAAAGGCTCGTGAGTGGGACTAACAGGTTTGCACTTTGAAAGGGCCAGCACAGACACGATGGGCTGAATGGCATCTTGCAGGGCTGTGTCATTCCATTATTCCATGATCACTCCTGCCTGTATTTTCCCAATTGTCCTGTTCTTTGAAAATGTGTTTATTAAAGTACCACGTAACAGAGTTGTTACCCAATTAGAAGCACATGGTATTAAAGGGCCAATGACAGCGGTGTCTCAATTTGTAGTTCTCTCCCCTTTCAGTCACAGCTTCTGGGTTCAAGTCTCACTTCTTGAATTAATCACAAGAGGCAAGGCTGACACTGCAGTGCATGATTGATTGAGAGAGTGTTGCACTGTCAGATGTGCTGTCTTTTGAATGAAATTTTAAATCAAGGCCCCATCTGCCCTGTTAGATGGATGTAAAAGATCTCATAGGATTATTCAGAAGAAGAGCAGGGGAGTTAACCCCGTTTTCCTGGTTAACATTTACTCTGCCGCCAGCATCACAAAAACGGATCTGATTATTCTTATATTGATCCTTGTGGGATCTTGCTTTGCAGTAAGTGGATGCTGTTTTTCCTGCATTAGAAGAGTGCCTACGCTTTAAAAAAATGCTCATTGGTTGTAAATCGCTTTGCAAATGCAATGGTCATGAAAGGCACCACATTAAAAAAAAACATTTATTTTATTTTTTCAGTGCCAGCTTGCAGGAAATTACCGAAGTGACAGAAAGCACAGAGGAATGGAGAATGGTTGTTGTTCAGTCTGGAGGGAAGGACAGAGTGGGGTTCCCCAGGGTCGTTGTTGGGATCGCTGTTGCTGTATGTTAATATGACGGGCTTGTGTACAGAGGGGTAATTTCAAGTTTTTCAGATGGAGAGAAGCTCGGAAATGTAAATAAACAGTGAGAAGGACAGTAACAGACGTAGGGGGACTCAGACTAACTGGAGAAATTGGCAGAGATTGGCAAATGTAATTTAATGCAGTGAAATTTGAAGTGATATATTTTGTTAGAAAATATTTATAAAGGTCATATGAACAAAAGGGTATTATTTAAATAAAAACAATAAATGCTGGAACCACTCAGTAGGTCTGGCAGCATCTGTGGATAGAGAAGCAGAGTTAACGTTTCGGGTCAGAGACCCTTCTTCGGGTATTATTTAAATGCGCGTGCAGGAACTGAGAGACCTATAGGACATGCACACAGAACTTTGAAGGGAGCAGGACAAGTTGACAAGGTTATATAAAAATATGGTGCCCTTGGTTTTACAAACAGAGGCATAGAGCAGCAAAGGTCAGGGAGAAATTTTACTTTTGTATATCATTTGGTTAGGTCCCATCTGGAGAAATGTGTCCAATTATTATCACCACACTTTGGTAAAGATGTCAAGGACTTAGTGAAGATACAGAGGTGATGTACTAGAATGATACCAGGGATCTGGGGAGTCAGTTACGTGGAGAGATTGGAAAAGCTGGGATTGTTGTCTTTAGAGCAGTGAAGGGTAAGAGGAGATTTAATATCGAATTCAAAATTATGAAGGGTTTTGATAGGGTAATTAATGTGAAACTGTTTCAGTAAGTTCAGTATTACGAAGACACAGACTGAAGGCAATGGATAAAGAACCAGAGGTGAAATGAGGAGAATTTTCTTACACAGCGAGTTGTTGGGATCTGGCATTCACTGCCTGAAAACATGATGGGAGCAGATTCAATAATATCTTTCAAAAGCATAATTAACAAATACCCGAACAGGAAAAAGTACAGTGGTCTGGGGATACATGAGGGGAAAGGAACAAATGAGATAGCTCTTTCAAAGAGACAGCACTGAAACAATGAACAAAATAGCCAGCTTCTGTGCGGCATCATTCACTGATTCTATGAACAAGATGCAGAGTTTGAGAGAGAGAGAGAGAGATGGGGCCATGGGGTTAATGTACTGTGTAAATTAGAGTCAGAGAGAAAGGGAGGCTTGTGCCCATTCCCGTTGAGGCAGGTGACACGTAGACTTCATCTCCTAATTGCCATGAATGGACTGCCCAGTAGGACCCATGCTGCTGTTTGGCTGGACTATTAACTAACTGCGTGCGAGGCTGGCATATGCATCAGCCAGGCTTAATCTCTTAAAGCCAGTCAGTTTCCCGAAAAGGGGAAAAATACTGCAAATGTTGGAAATCTGAAATAAAAACTGAAAGTGATGGAAATAGTCAGCAGGTCTGGCCGCATCTGTGGAGAGAAAAGCAGGGCTGACGTTTCAGGTCAATGACCTTTCATCAGAACTGATTAGAAGTTTAATGAGCTCACAGAGGTGGTCAATGTCAGTGAATTCATCTCCACTTGACATCTCCTACTCCCAACTCCACCAAACTCGCACACTGTTCAATGTACTACAGCCCCATCACTCACCCATCAGCAGTCCCTAACACTCAAGACTCATACCTAACATTTACATCCTCCACCTCATCCTCACACACCTTCCTCTGAACCAGCCTCACATCCACCTCTCACATCATCCACATAACTCCAGCTATTCAGCTATGGCAGGCATATCACCCAAATACAGTGCAACACAATCACTGACATTCTGCCATCTCACTTACAGGACAAGGTGGCCCAACATCACAGGGAGCAGCAGTGAACCGGTGGGGGCAGGGTATACCTTCATGCCCTGAGCCTAAGGGAGGAGATGGTTCTCCACATCATGGGACCAGCTGTAACTGAGCCCGTAGCATCTGGCATCATCGGGAGCATTCAGGATGATGCTATGTTCCTGCCATATCTACTTCCTAACTCCCACATCCCCCTCATCATGCTGTGTGGGATGATGTACAAGCTGCAGATGGTGGGACCATGGACCTCCTGCTTTCCGTCCCTCCCCCAATCCCTCACCACAGCTCTGTGATCACCTCTGCATTGAATCAGAGTCACCTCACACACTGCTGCAGGGTTAGGTGTCGGTAGGAAAAATGTTCTTGGAAAACCCGGGGTGGGTAGGGCAGAGCCCACTCCTCCTCCACCTTTACAGAGCTTCCCCTCTCTGCAGCCACTGCTCCATTTGTTAATCATGTTACAGACGCAGTGAAACTGTAACAACAGTTCCCATACTTCGTCCAGAGTTGGGTCACCAAATCCTCTGTACTCCCTGAATGTCTGCAGCAGCTCACAGCACAAGCTCCAGAAAACCATCCAGAGCAACTCCACTAACTTTACAATAGCAGTAGTAAGTCAAAACCCCCTCACCTGTAAGTTGGGTGCCTGGTCCTTTTTAAATAAGACTCGAGGGGGTTCCTTGTGCTACTGATTGTATGTTCAGCTGAGAATGACTAACACAGGCAGTCATTGGACATGCACAGACCAAGTTTAAAAGATGTACATCAAAGCTGTCGGAATGGTACATGATGCCGCATACAAAACCCTCCTCACAATAATGGCACATGCACGATGCGCCCGGCCTAGAGCAATGCTCAGTATGGGTCACTGTGCAGGCCACACCAGAAGTAGATGGTGCGCAGCGCACATCATTTTACGGATCCAGCATTCCGTAGCATTGGCACCAGTCCTGTTAGAGAGTGAAAATCACTATCGGGGGAGATAGCAATGCAATATATTTCACTTCAAAAATTGAATCAGCAAAATACCTAAAAGTAAACAATTTGCAGGAATATCGGAAATGGCAGGGGAATGAGACTAATTGGAGTGGTGAGGCCATGGAGGGACATAAGACATAAAAACATAAGAATGAGAATATTAAAATTAAAGTGTTGCCAGACCGGGAGCCAGTGTAGATCAGTGAGCACAGGGGTGATGTGTGATCGGTATTTGGTGTGAGTTAGGATACAATCAGCAGAGTTCCAACTGTAGTTTCTGGGGATTTGTAATTAGGATGGTGGCCAGGATAGAATTGGAATTCTCACCTGCAGATTAAATAAATGCATGGATGATAGTTTATGTAGCAAATGTGCTGAGGCAGTGGTGGAGGCAGTGATATTGTGGAGGTGGTAGTAGGCAGTTCCGAATAAGGGTCACTGACCTGAAATTTTAACTCTGCTTCTCTTTCCACAGATGCTGCCAGACCTGCTGAGTATTTCCAGCATTTCTTGTTTTTATTTATGGTAGTAGGGAAGTTTGGAGATTTACAGAATATCGGGATAAACTCAGCCCAGCCTTAACTAACTGTCAGAGGTTGCAAATAGTCTGGTTCAGCTTCTGTCATTGGGCAGCGAGGGTGATGCAGATCAAGATAGGGAATGGAGTTAGTGCCAAAGACTGAAGAAACGACTTTGTTCTTCCCAAGATTCAAGTAACAAGAACACTAAATCAGTGAAATATGGTTTATAGATCTAACACTTGGATACAGAGACTTACCAGGGACACCAACAATAGCAAGGAAGGGACAGTAAATCAATTAAATCAACTTCAGCACGGAACAGATTCGATAATCTAATGTCATCCAGTCTGCAGTAACGTTAGCAAACCAATAGGGGAAGCTCCAGCCCAATGTTATAACATGAAGATCATTTGTTCTTAGATTCTGAGCCATTGTTGCAGCATTCCAATCAATTGTTCTCATTTACTGAGACTTTGTTGTAAAATTGCAATCTCGTGTTCTCAGATTCTGAACGACACTCTCTCACTCTCTGCCTGGAGCTTCTGATTCCTGTTAGTGATGGGGGTGACGGTCCCATTGACACTATGGGAAAACACATTAAAAGGAGACTCTTATTAATAAAAGGGAGACACCAACCAGTGACACAATTGGGGTCCATGGAGACAGACATTAATTACAATCTCTGATTCAGTTAACTCCTTTGACTCCAAGACTTCTTTTACCACTATAAACTAGAACTTTTAACCAGTTTTGATGGGATGTATGAGGATTGCTGAGAGAAGGACGGTTGGAAATACCAGAGTTACTGGCCAGAATCATTCAATACTCCTTGGATATGGGAGTGGTGACAGAGGACTGGAGGGTTGTAGGTTTTACACCCGGCTTATGCAAGTACAGAAAGGATAAACCCTGCAACTACTGACCATTCATCCAACGTCGGTGGTTGGAAGTTTCGAAAGACCATATCCCTGCATAAAAAGGAAAAATAAACTTGCTTGGAAAAATATACGTTAATAAATGGCAATCAGCACCAATAGGTTAATGCCAAATCATGTCTGATGAACTTGATCGAGTTTGGTTGCAACGTAAAAGTGAGTGTTGATGAGGCCAGTGTGGTTGGTGTTATGTATATGGACTTTCAAAAGACCTGTGATCAAATGCCATTTAATTGATTTGTCAGGAAAAATGAATCCCATGGGAAAATGGGACAGAAACAGTATGGATATGACATTGACATAGGGACAGAAAGCAGAGAGAAGTGGTAAACAGTGTTTGTTCAGTCTGGTGGGGCGGGGGGTGGGGGAGGCAGTGGGGGGACGGGGTAGTGATGTAGTACACAGCGCTGTTTCCTGGAGGTCGATATCAGAACCTCTGCTGTTCCTGGTATATAGATAGATAGATATATATATACGACATAGACTTCTATGTAAAAAGCATAATTTCAACATTTGCAGATGACACGACATCATAAAAATAGTAACCAGTGCACAGGAGTTTAGTAGGCTTCAGGGGGAAATAGAGAGTCTGATGGTGAAATCAGCATATACATGGAGAATGAAGTTTAACACATGGAATTGGGGAAGTGATCATTTTGGGAGGGATAATAAGGGGAGTGAATAGAAACTGAACTGCACCATTTAAAAGTTGGTACAGGAGTAGAGAGACCTGGGTGTGTATGTACACAAATATTCAATGGTGGCCGAACAAGTTGTGAAGGCTTTTTAAATTCGCTTTATAACGGGAAGCATAGAATAAAAGAAAACAAAAACGTTGTGCTAAGGCTAGATGAATGACTGTTTAAGCCTCAGCTGGAATATTGTGTCCCATTCTGGGCACCACACTTTATGAAGGATTTCAGGGCCTTGGAGGTGGTATGTAGGTGATATACTAGAATGATAACAGGGATGAGGGAATTCAGTTATGTGGAGAGAAGCTGGGATTGTTCTCCTTGGAGCAGGGAAGATAAAAGTGAGATTTAATAGAGGGGCTCAAAATGATGAAGTGTTTTGCTAGAATAAATAAGGAGAATCTGGTTTGACTGGATGAATGGTCAGTAACCAGAGAACACAGTTTAATGTTGATTAACAAACAAACAGAGGAGAGATGAGGAGATTTTCTTTTCTTTACACAGCGAGTGTTTATGATTTGGAATTCACTTCCTGAAAGGGTTGTGGAAGCAGATTTAATAGAAACTATCAAAAGGGAATTGGATCAATACTAACAGGGTGATTTGCTGAACTGGGAGAAAAGAACAGGGGAGAGGAACAAATTGTCAAACTCCTTCAAAGATCTGGCGCTGGCGTGATTTGTTAAGTTACCTCCTCCTGCGCTCTATGATTCGATAACCTTTGATAATGGAAGCCGTTGAACAGGTATTTTATGTGTACACTTGATGGTCAGCGGTTTTCAAGTGAGAGTAGTTGTCACTTGTTCTCGAATAAAGGCAACAACGGAAAGCAAGAGCCTGCTGAACCAATTTGTGGTGACAATTTACTGAGCAGAGAATGTTACTTGCCACTTATCAGCCCAAGCCTGGAAATTGTCCAGGTCTTGCTGCATTTCTACATGGTCTGCTTCAGTATCTGAGGAGTCATGAATGGTGATTAACATTGTGCAATCATCAGCGAACATCCCCTCTTCTGACCTTATGATTGAAGGAAGGTCATTGATGAAGCAGCTAGAGATTGTTTGGCCTAGGACACTACCCTGATGAACTCCTGCAGTGATGTCTTGGAGCTCAATTGATTGATCTCCAACGACCACAACCATCTTCCTTTGCACTGGGTACGATTTCAACCAGTGGAGTGTTTTCCACCTGAGTCCCATTGACTCCAGTTTTGCTAGGGCTGCTTGATGCCATACTCGGTCAAATTCTGCCTTGATGTAATGGGCCGTCATTCTCACTTCATCTCTTGAGTTCAGCTCTTTTATCCATGTTTGAACCAAGGCTGTAATGAGGTCAGGATCTGAGTGGCCCTGGCAGAACCAAAGCTGAGCGTCACTGAGCAGGTTATTGCTAAGCAAGTGCTGCTTGATGGCACTGTCGATGATACCTTCCATCAATTTACTGATGATTGAGAGTAGACTGATGGGGCAGTAATTGGTCAGGTTGGGCTTATTCTGCTTTTTGTGTCCAGAACATGTCTGAGCAATTTTACAGATTGCTGAGCAGTTGCCAGTGTTGCAGCTGTACGGAGATAGCTTGGCTAGGGGCGCAGCAAGTTCTGGTGCACATGCTGTCAGTACTGTTGCCGGAACATTTTCAGGGCCCATAGCCTTTTCAGTATACAATGCCTTCAGTTGTTTCTTGATATAGTGAGGAGTGAGTCGAATTGCCTGAAGTCTTGCAGCTGTGATGGCGGGGACCTCATGAGGAGGCCGAGATGGATCATCAAATCGGAAATTCTGGCTTCAGATTGTATCAAATGCTTCAGCCTTATCTTTCGCATTGATGTGCTGGACTCCCCCGTCATTGAGGATGGGGATATTTGTGAAGCCACCTCCTCCAGTTAGTTGTTTAATTGTCCACCACTATTCACGGCTGTATGTGGCAAGAGTGCAGAAATTATATATGATCTTTTGGTTATGGGATTTTTTTCACTCTGTCCATTGCATGCTGCTTATGCACATTGACACGCAGATAGCCCTGTGTTGCAGGTTCACCACCTTGACCTCATTTTGAGGTGTGCCTTGTGATGCTCTTGGGATGCCCTCCTGCACTTTTCATGTGCAATCTGTTTGGAGCTTTGTATGTTGGTGTCTCTGGTAAATGGCTTTTGCCCCAATCACGGTTTTATCATTATTTTACGAGATTAAATTGAAATTAAAAATAAAAACAGCTATGTATTTTAAAGTCCATCAGGATTTTCGATGTGGCATCCCTTTGTATACCCTGCTGCCCCCACAGCATTATACAGATTGCAGCCTTTATAAAACCTCCGCATTATCTGTTCAGGACAGTAAATGTAGATTGGGAAAGGTGTGAAACTGAATTATCACAAGACACTTGCTGTTATGAATGTAGATCGCTATATAGTAAATAGTGTCTCTGAGCCCTGCTATGCTTGTATCTCAGGGATGCCGGATCAATGTCGTTCATGTATAATTTTCATTGTGACCTGCAGTCTTTCCCCTCGCCATTTGGACGGTGGTGTCGAGCAGTCCAGAGTCATGAAACGTCAATGTCAATGCTCCGTTTTAACACCTGGGGTGATATATAGAATACTGTGACCAATTTTGGTGATCCCACTTCGTTGTTTGTGGATTTGAGCTGCAATTCTTTCGACATTGTGCGGATCCCAGCATTTCCCTATCAGCACACAGTATGAAACCATCCAAGGGCTGAACATCCTTCATAGTTTTTGGGGCCGGTGCCACCCGGTGGTAGGACTGCATTACAGAATTCAGGTGCAAAAAAGAAAATCCTTCCTCAGGAGTTCACACAACTAACAGACTTAAACAAGATAATCTCCTCATATAGCTTCTTACTGTTTGGGAGATTCTGCAGTGGGAAAATTTGCTGCCGTCTTTTCTATCTTGCAACAGTGACGACACTTCGAAAGTACCTCATTAGCTTGAGACACCCTGAGGATGTGAAAGGCGCTATTTAAACGCAATGTTTTTCCTTTCCTTTATAGGGTGGATTTCCAACTCTATCCAGAAAATATATGCAGAGATATCTGCAAAAAAGAAGAGCAAAGCAAATTGTTTGCATTTACAGCTGAACATTTATCAGGTGTTGCTGCGTGCTTTACTTGAAAAAAAAATCAAACAAGAAACAAAATAAATGCAACAAAGGCACTTCTATGGAAAAGCCATACAGCCCATATTTCTAACGGGTGCCATTTTGGTAACAAAATGATGTTAGAGTTGTACACACACACACATCTGGGCTGACGATAAACCCTTTTTTGCTGAGAGTATGAGAATGGAATTTCAGAGTGTGTACCGGAACTATACAGAGTAGATAGATTGTGATGTCAGTCACAGTGTAAATGCTGATTTGATGCCGGTTCTGTCAATTTAGAGCTCGCTGCTCCGGCTCATGCTCTGAAACACACACAGCCAAACGTGTATTCAGCAGCAGGAAGCATCCACCTCCCAGTCAGTGCCATTGAAAGGGATCATCAACTTCTTCCACATTAGTTTCCCTCTGATCTTTACGGCTTTCACTGAGTTTGAGAAGCTCTGTGAGTTTTCGTCTGCTGCTTAAAGTTGGTGACGTGGTCATGAAGGGGTGGTGCTTGTGCTGAAGGTCCCGGTTCTGACTTCAAGGGTTCTCGTCAGACCACTTGCTCCCAGTCATTGGCGCTGTGGCTACAACCGCCTTGGCCTGCAACATGTCAGGGAGATTGAGCACAGGCAACACAGTAGTGGACAAGCTGTTTTCAGAGGGAAAAGGAGGAGAGGGAGAAGGGTTCTCAGCAGGAGATCTTCCCAAACCAGTATCTTCAGGGAACATTTCTCTTACTTCTACCTCAGCCAGAAACTGTGCTTATGATGTCCTGGCTTTACCAAGCCTCAGAGAACGGTATGGAAGGCACTGCGAGTGACTAGAAAGGTACTGTGAGCATGCATTTCTGTGAATCAGGATCCATCCAGGTTGGTGCAGGTAGCACCACTACCATCCCCTAGTTTGCCATCCACTGAGAGATGACGGATGCTCGAGATGCGAAGAGATGGGAGTGCATTGTGTTCTTTCTAGCCAGATAGAAGTACGTGGGGTTTACACATGGTATTGCCAGGATAGTCGGAGATTCAGTGGTGTAGGCTGCTAGCGACTGCACAGACATGGCGTTGCAGGTGCCGCATCTAAATGCAAAGATGTACCACAACAACAAAGAGCTTTACTCCTAGAATGTGTAGCAGGTGTGCAAAAATGCTCAACGTATCTGCAGGCGAATCCCTGGTCTCCTGGCAGCAGTCCTCATGCATTTAGTCAGCTCCTGCGCACAATTGCCTGTGTATTTGAGTGACCACATCAAAGCAGAGAGTGGCTACTGGGCGACAAGAGCGATCTGCTGACCAGCTGGCTCATGACTGTGTTGTGCAATGTGAGCACCTGTTGGTAGCACGTATATAACCCAATCCATGCTGCCACATGACACATCATCAAGTAGATAATTGCAGTGCTCAGGAAATGCCCTCACTGCCTGGACGACTCTGAAGGAGCCCTGTGGTACTTACAGGATAAAGTGTCACCATTTGTTCTGGTCTACTGTATTCGACACAACGCGGCCAAAATGAGTGCACAGCCTTCGCTACCTGGTATATAGCTAGAAGCTGAGGAGGAGTAGGAACAAGAAAAGAAAGAGGAGGAAGTGTAGGAGGAGGAGGTGAAGGAGGAAAAATAGCAGGAAGGGTGAAGGCAAACAGAACATCCCTTTTCTGGAAGGACTGTCCATGATTGACTCATCCAACTGCAGTACCATTCAAGACAACCCGATTCCCCATTCACTAACAAACCCATGCCTTTACTTCCCACTGTCATTGGTCATCACAGCATCTTCTTGGCCAGTGTTGAAATGAAAGCCACCACAAAACGACCGTTCCAAACCAACTTTATCAAACAAACCAAGCAATATTTCGTAGAAAAGCAAACTAACCACCCTTGTTCGTTCCATTAGCATTTGGCTTGAAGGTGCCCTTGCCTGTCCTATTGCCCCAATACCGTGCTATCCCAATGGCTGCAAAATAGCCGGTAATGGTTGATGACTTTCAATGGGTGAGACTGCAGATGGCCTTGCAGGATCCCCTTGAGCAGATCAAGACTTAGAAGGCCTGGCTTTAACTACAGCCACCTTGTGTGTGTGCAAGCTGTGAGAAGTAGGTGAACTTATTGCAACAGTGGCATATTTGTGAGGGTCAGGTGAAACAATGATCGTGAAGTATGAGTGTTGGTTGATAGGAAAATGTTGGGAGGTGAATGAAGGAGTTGTGATGAATGGAGCAGCGTGTGAAGCTAGTGGACCATTTATAAAGATATGGTGTTTAAAGAAAGATAATTTCAAGTGAAACTTTCGTCCTGTTTCCCTTTCAACAAATGTGACCTGACCTGCTGAAGCATTTGCTCATGTGACAGTAGTGTGCCATCTAGTGCCTACGTTGTCAACAAACGTGTCCTCCAATTTATTATAATAATTGATGCCCTCTGCTGGCGGGCGCTGGTGTTTCAGTAGTTCCACTGATAAAATCGGAACCTACTGGAGAACATTGCAGGCTACAGTCGTTCCCTTGATGAGAAAAAGGCACAAATCACAACTAAAGTATTAAATAAATGCATCTCCATTGTTAAACTCCAATTACATTGTACATCATCACTTACATTAAACCTAGTTTCCACACATCTAGTATATGGGGGTGGAGGGATCAGTTAGAATAAGTGGCAACAAAGCAGATCACCATTTATTTGACCCGCTGGTAGGTTCCAATCCTGCTTCAATGTGACATGAAAACAGTGAAGCGGTTACAAACTGATGTTCCTATAATACTTGCATTAATAAATACAAGTTCCTAACGTCAATTATAGAGTTAATTCGCTGATGCAAGGCAGTGAACTACTGTATTAATATAGACAGAGAAATGTTCTGAAATAAGTTTTGTTTCTCATTTTTAATTAAGCAGAGCAAAGGTAACATTAGGCAAAATATGGAAACAACCTAAATCTAGTTATTGCAACACAAAGTAATATAGCGATTAATTAAAATAAAGTGAAATTTGCATTGTGAACAAAAGTACACTCAGCATGTTCACACAGTTGGAAAGGTTGATGGTCATTTTCTCAGATTTAACATAGAATATTTCTCATTGGACTGCGATACGCCTCACGACATCATATCCTGGATTTAACACTGATGTCTACCTAATAAGAAAAGTAAAGCCTTGGGAGGGAGGGCGTTAAAACAATTCCAACCAACGCACAATCAAATCAAATTGAGTCTCTTTTTTCATTATTCAGAATGTTCCCATTTAAAATACCCTCTTTATTTCAATAGTAAATTAATAGCATATTTTCTGTCATAACTTTAAGTCTGACTAAGGGTTGGATACACATTCCCATGATCGTACAGCAGAAACCACCCTGGACTGTACACTCTCAGCACTGAATTACAAACAGTGCAACAAATAATGTAACATTGCTCTTACTGGGTTGATACAGATGTTGCAAGATTTTGAAACACACGGTTACTGCTCAACCCCTCTGGAATGCCCGGCGTGGTAAATGTGTACAATGAACATCCTCATCGTTACCAAGAGTGGAAGGGACCGGTAAACGTGGCTCACTGCGGGTCTGAGAGCTGTATACTTTGGGAAGAAATACATTATAGATGAATGATAGGACTGAAATAATGACAACTTGTATTTATGTGGCGCCCTTAACGTAATAAATTAACAGAAACGTTATGAAGCAAAATGTAAGGTGATATAGGGCAGACGGGCCAGCGCTTGAACAAAGCGGCAAGTTTTGAAGCGTGTCTTAAAGCAGGAAAGAGAGGTAGAGAGGTGGAGAGATTTAGGGAAGGAATTCAGAGTTAGGGCTTTGGCAGTTGAAGTCGGGTCCACCAATGATGGAGCATTAGAATCGGGAATGACCAAGAGGCCAGAATTAAGGAGGGTTGTAGGATTGGAGAAGGTTAAAGAGAAAGGGAGGGGTAAGGCCTTGGAGGGATTTGTAAACAAGAATGATAATTTTAAAGCCGAAGTGCTGCTTAACTCAGATTTACTGTCGATCAGAGAGCACAGCAGAGATGGGTGAACGGGACTTAGTGAGAGTAAGAACATAGACAGAAGAGCTTTGGATAGAACATAGAACATAAACAGTACAGCACAGTACAGGCCCTTCGGCCCACGATGTTGTACCGACCCTTTAACCTACTCTAAGATCAAACTACCTGCATAAACCTTCATTCTACTATCATCCATGTACCTATCCAAGAGTCGCATAAATGTCCCTAATGTATCTGCTTCTACTACCACCGCCGGCAGTGCATTCCACGCACCCTCCACTCTCTGTGTAAAGAACCTACCTCTGACATCTCCCCGAAACCTTCCTCCAATCACCTTAAAATTATGCCCCCTGGTGATAGCCCTTTCCGCCCTGGGAAAAAGTCTCTGGCTATCCACTCTATTTATGCCTCTCATCATCTTGTACCCCTCTATCAAGTCACCTCTCATCCTTCTTCGCTCCAATGACAAAAGCCCTAGCTCCCTCAACCTTTCTTCGTAAGACATGCCCTCCAGTCCAGGCAGCATCCTGGTAAATCTCCTCTGCACCATCTCTAAAGCTTCCACATCCTTCCTATAATGAGGCGACCAGAACGGACACAATATTCCAAGTGTGGTCTAGCCAGGGCTTTATAGAGCTGCAGCGTAAATTCGCGGCTCTTAAACTCAATCCCCCTGTTAATGAAAGCCAAAATACCATACGCCTTCTTAACAACCCTATCAACTTGGGTGGCAATTTTGAGGGATCTATGGACGTGGACCCCAAGATCCCTCTGTTCCTCCACACTGCCAAGAATCCTGTCTTTAAGCCTGTATTCTGCATTCACATTCGACCTTCCAAAATGAATCATTTCACACTTTTCCAGGTTGAACTCCATCTGCCACTTCTCAGCCCAGCTCTGCATCCTGTCAATGTCCCGCTGCAACCGACAACATCCCTCCACACTATCCACAACTCCAGCAACCTTTGTGTCATCGACAAACTTGCTAACCCAGCCTTCCACTTCATCATCCAAGTCATTTATAAAAATCGCAAAAAGCAGAGGTCCCAGAACAGATCCCTGCGGAACACCACTGGTCACTGAGCTCCAAGCTGAATACTTTCCATATACTACCACCCTCTGTCTTCTATGGTCGCGCCAATTCTGTATCCAGACAACCAAATTTCCGTGTATCCAATGCCTCCGTACTTTCTGAATGAGCCTAGCAAGGGGAACGCCTTGCTAAAATCCATATACACCACATCCACTGCTCTTCCTTCATCAATCTAATTGTCACATCCTCAAAGAATTCAATAAGGCTTCTGAGGCATGACCTGTCCCTCACAATGCCATTCTTATTGGTTCGAATCAAACTATGCTTTTCCAAATAATCATAACTCCTGTCTCTCAGAATCCTCTCCAATAATTTTCCCACCACCAACGTAAGACTGACTGATCTGTAATTCCCAGGGTTATCCCTATTCCCATTCTTGAACAAGAGAATAACATTTGTCACCCTCCAATCATCTGGTACTACTCCAGTGGACAGTGAGGACGCAAAGATCATCGCCAAAGGCGCGACAATCTCCTCCATCGCTTCCCGTAATAACCTTGGGTACATCTCGTCTGTCCCCAGGGACTTATCTGTCCTCATGCCTTTGAAAATTTCCAGCACATCCTCCCTGTTAACATCAACCTGTTTGAGCATATCAGCCTGTTCCATGCTGTCCTCACAAACGACCAGGTCCCTCTCACTGGTGAATACTGAAGTAAAGTATTCATTTAAGACCTCCCCTACCTCCTCCGACTCCAGGCAGAAGTTCCCTCCACTATCCCTGATCGGCCCTACCCTTACTCTGGCCATCCTCTTGTTCCTCACATAAGTGCAGAACGCTTTGGGATTTTCCTTAATCTTACCCGCCAAGACTTTTTCATGTCCCCTTCTAGCTCTCCTAAGTCCATTCTTCAGTTACTTCCTGGCTACCTTGTAACCCTCTAGAGTCCTGTCTGATCCTTGCTTCCTCAAACCATATAAGCTTCCTTCTTCCTCTTGACTAGCTGCCCCGCATCTCTTGTCATCCAAGGTTCCTTCACCCAACCATCCCTCCCTTGCTTCATCGGGACAAACCTATCCAGCTGTCGCAGCAAGTGCTCCCTAAACAACCTCCACATTTCTGTCGTGCATATCCCTGAAAACATCTGTTCCCAATTTATGCTCCCCAGTTCCTGCCTAATAGCATTGTAGTTCTCCTTCCACCAATTAAATATTTTCCCATCTCGTTTGCAACTATCCCTCTCCATGACTATAGCAAAGGTTTTGGAGTTGTGATCACTATCACCGAAATGCTCTCCCACCGACAGATCTGCCACCAGGCCTGGTTCGTTGTCAAGCACCAAATCCTGCATAGACTCCCCTCTAGTTGACCTATCTACATATTGAGTCAGGAAACCTTCCTGGACACACCTGACAAAAACTGCTCCATCCTGATTATTTGCACGAAGGAGGTTCCAATCAATATTGGGGAAGTTGATGTCACCCATGACAACAACCCTGTTACTTCTGCGCCTTTCCAAAATCTGCCTCCCAATCTGTTCCTCCGTGTCTCTGTTGCTATTGGGGTGTCAAAAGAAAACTCCCAATAAAGTGACTGTTTCTTTCCTGTTTCTGACTTCCACCCATACTGACTCTGTCGACAATCCCTCCTCGCGACCTCCCTTTCTGCAGCTGTGATACTATCCCTGATTAGCAATGCCACTCCCCCACCTCTTTTACCTCCCTCCCTATTCCTTTTGAAACATCTAAACCCCGGAACATCCAACATCCATTCCTGCCCCTGTGATATCCAAGTCTCCGTAATGGCCACAACATCGTAGCTCCAAGTACTGATCCATGCTTTAAGTTCATCACCCTTATTCCTGACACTTCTTGCATTAAAATAGAATCACTTCAACCCATCATACTGGCTGCAACTTTGCCATGTCAACTGTCTAACCTTCCTCACAGACTCTCTGCACTCTGTATCTGCTGTTCAACAGCCACCCCATCCACTGATTCGTAGCTCCGGTTCCCATCCCCCTGCCAAATTATTTTAAACTCTCCCGTAGTGCTCTAGCAAACGTCTCGCCCAGGATATTGGTGCCCCTCCAGTTCATATGCAACCCATCCTTCTTGAACAGGTCCCACCTTCCCCATGAGGTATCCCAATGATCCAAATATCTGAAGCCATCCCTCGTACACCAGCTCTGTAGCCACGTGTTCAGCTGCACTTGCTCTCTGTTTCTAGCATCCTTAGCACGTGGCACCGGTATCAATCCTGAGATTACTATCCTGCTCGTCCTGCCTTTTAGCTTCCATCCTAACTCCCTATATTCGGTTTTCAGGTCCTCATCCCTTATGCTAGCTATGTCATTGGTACCGATGTGTACCACGACTTCTGGCTGCTCCCCCTCCCTCTTAAGAATCCTGTAGACTCGATCCGAGACATCCCTGACCCTGGCACCCAGTTAGCAACATACCATCAGGGAGTCTCGTTCGCGGCCACAGAATCTCCTGTCCGTTCCTCTAACAGTTGAATCTCCTATCAGTATCACTCTCCTATTCTCACCCCATCCCTTCTGAGCCACAGAGCCAGGCTCAGTGCCAGAGACCTGGCCGCTGCAGCTGTCCCCTGGTAGGCCATCCACCCCAACCGTGTCCAAAACGGTAAACTTATTATTGAGGGGACCCCTGCACTGTGCGCCTATTCCCTGGACCGCTGCTACAAACAGGAAATTGCCGAAACAGGAGGTAAGTATTTTAAATCTCCACTTACCTTCCCGGCTGCCCCCTGGCACGTAATCTCTCCGGCGACCTCAAATCAATGGAGGGTAGAATGTGGGTGGTCACCCATCGGTGCTTTTCAAAGGCATTAATGCAGATTGTAGCAGCAGATGAAATGAAGCGGTGTGGAGTCGGGCAATGTTACAGAATTGGAAATAGATGAACTTAGAGATGGTGCAAACATGTGCTCAGAAGCTGATCTCTGGGTCCAATATGACACCAAGGTTGTGAATCGTGGGGCTCAGCCTCAGACAGTAGCCAGGGGGAGTGATGGAGTCAGTAGCTAGGTAATGAGGTTTGTGATAGGCATCGAAGACATCGTCTTCAGTCTTCCTAATATTTGGAATTAGAATTAGAATTAGAATTAGAACATTACAGCGCAGTACAGGCCCTTCGGCCCTCGATATTGCGCCGACCTGTGAAACCATCTGACCTACACTATTCCATTTCATCCATATGTCTGTCCAATGACCACTTAAATGCCCTTAAAGTTGGCGAGTCTACTACTATTGCAGGCAAGGCGTTCCACGCCCCTACTACTCTCTGTGTAAAGAAACTACCTCTGACATCTGTCCTATATCTATCACCCCTCAACTTGAAGCTATGTCCCCTCGTGTTTGCCATCACCATCCGAGGAAAAAGACTCTCACTATCCACCCTATCTAAGCCTCTGATTATCTTATATGTCTCTATTAAGTCACCTCTCCTCCTCCTTCTCTCCAACGAAAACAGCCTCAAGTCCCACAGCCTTTCCTCGTAAGACCTTCCCTCCATACCAGGCAACATCCTAGTAAATCTCCTCTGCACCCTTTCCAAAGCTTCCACATCCTTCCGATAATGCGGTGACCAGAACTGCACACAATACTCCAGGTGCGGTCTCACCAGAGTTTTGTACAGCTGCAGCATGACCTCGTGGCTCCGAAACTCGATCCCCTTACTAATAAAAGCTAACACACCTATTAACCTGGGTAGCAACCTTCAGGGATTTATGTACCTGGACACCAAGATTTCTCTGTTCATCTACACTACCAAGAATCTTCCCATTAGCCCAGTACTCTGCATTCCTGTTACTCCTTCCATTTGAATCACCTCACACTTTTCCGCATTAAACTCCATTTGCCATCTCTCAGCCCAGCTCTGCAGCCTATCTACGTCCCTCTGTACCCTACAACATCCTACGGCACTATCCACAACTCCACCGACCTTCGTGTCATCCGCAAATTTACTAACCCACCCTTCTACGCCCTCTTCCAGGTCATTAATAGAAATGACAAACAGCAGTGGCCCCAAAACAAATCCTTGCGGTACACCACTAGTAACTAAACTCCAGGATGAACATTTGCCATCAACCACCACCCTCTATCTTCTTTCAGATAGCCAATTTCTGATCCAAAGCTCGAAATCACCTTCAACCCCATACTTGCGTATTTTCTGCAATAGCCTACCGTGGGGAACCTTATCAAACGCCTTACTGAAATCCATATGCACCACATCCACTGCTTTACCCTCATCCACCTGTTTGGTCACCTTCTCGAAAAACTCAATAAGATTTGTGAGGCACGACCTACCCTTCACAAAACCGTGCTGACTATCGCTAATGAACTTATTCTTTTCAAGATGATTATAAATCCTGTCTCTGATATCCTTTTCCTACATTTTACCCACAACCGAAGTAAGGCTCACAGGTCTATAATTACCAGGGCTGTCTCTACTCCCCTTCTTGAACAAGGGGACAACATTTGCTATCCTCCAGTCTTCCGGCACTATTCCTGTCGACAATGACGACATAAAGATCAAGGACAAAGGCTCTGCAATCTCCTCCCTGGCTTCCCAGAGAATCCGAGGATAAATCCCATCTGGCCCAGGGGACTTATCTATTTTCACACTTTCCAAAATTGCTAACACCTCCTCCTTATGTACCTCAATCCCATCTAGCCTAGTAGTCTGAATCTCAGTATTCTCCTCGACAACATTTTCTTTCTCTCCTGTAAATACTGACGAAAAATATTCATTTAACACTTCCCCTATCTCCTCTGATTCCACACACAACTTACCACTACTATCCTTGATTGGCCCTAATCTAACTCTAGTCATTCTTTTATTCCTGATATACCTATAGAAAGCCTTACGGTTTTCCTTGACCCTAGCCGCCAATGACTTCTCGTGTCCTCTCCTTGCTCTTCTTAGCTCTCCCTTTAGATCCTTCCTGGCTAGCTTGTAACTCTCAAGCGCCCTAACTGAGCCTTCACGTCTCATCCTAACATAAGCCTTCATCTTCCTTTTGACATGCGCTTCAACTTCTTTAGTAAACCACGGCTACCTCGCTCGACAACTTCCTCCCTGCCTCACAGGTACATACTTATTAAGGACACGCAGTAGCTGCTCCTTGAATAAGCTCCACATTTCGATTGTGCCCATCCCCTGCAGTTTCCTTCCCCATCCTACGCATCCTAAATCTTGCCTAATCGCATCATAATTTCCTTTCCCCCAGCTATAATTCTTGCCCTGCGGTATATACCTGTCCCTGGCCATCGCTAAGGTAAACCTAACCGAATTGTGATCATTATCACCAAAGTGCTCACCTACATCTAAATCTAACACCTGTCCGGGTTCATTACCCAGTACCAAATCCAATGAGGCATCGCCCCTGGTTGGCCTGTCGACATACTGTGTCAGAAAACCCTCCTGCACACACTGGACAAAAACAGACCCATCTAAAGTACTCGAACTATAGTATTTCCAGTCAATATTTAATTGGAGGAAATTTGTCCTCATCCAGTACTGGATGTCGGATAAGCAGTCTGATTATTTCACGACAGTGGAGGAGTTGAGAGAGGTCTTCGTTGGCCTCCTTATCTCGAGAGACAATGGGTAAGCGCTTGGAGGTAGTCAGTGGGGAGTAGAGCAGCGCCTGGAGTGGCTATAAAGGCCAAATCTAGATTGGCAGGCTCTTCCACAGGTGCTTCAGTAAAATTTATTTGTCGGGGCTGCTACACGGTTGGCTCTCCCCTTGCGCTTTTGGCTTTTTTCCTACCAACTGCTCAGTCTCTTCCACTCGCCACACTTTAGCCCCGGCTTTATGACTGCCCGCCAGCTCTGGCGAACACTGGCAACTGACTCCCACGACTTGTGATCAATGTAACAGGACTTCATGTCGCGTTTACAGACGTCTTTGAAGCGGAGACATGGACGGCCGGTGGGTCTGATACCAGTGGCGAGCTCGCTGTGCAATGTGTCTTTGGGGATTCTGCCATCTCATATGCGGCTCACATGGCCATGCCATCTCAAGCGCCGCTGACCCAGTAGTGTGTATAAGCTGGGGATGTTGGCCGCCTCGAGGACTTCTGTTTTGGAGATATGGTCCTGCCACCTGATGCCAAGTATTCTCCGGAGGCAGCGAAGATGGAATAAATTGAGACGTCGCTCTTGGCTGACATACGTTTTCCAGGCCTCGCTGCCATAGAGCAAGGTACTGAGGACACAGGCCTGATACACTCGGACTTTTGTTTTTCGTGACATTGCGCCATTTTCCCACACTCTCTTGGCCAGTCTGGACATAGCAGTGGAAGCCTTTCCCATGCGCTTGTTGATTTCTGCATCTAGAGACAGGATACTGGTGATAGTTGAGTCTAGGTAGGTGAACTCGTGAACCACTTCCAGAGCGTGGTCGCCAATATTGATGGATGGAACATTTCTGACGTCCTGCCCCATGATGTTCGTTTTCTTGAGGCTGATGGTTAGGCCTAATTCATTGCAGGCAGCCGCAAACTTGTCGATGAGACTCTGCAGGCACTCTTCAGTGTGAGATGTTAAAGCAGCATCATCAGCAAAGAGAAGTTCCCTGATGAGGACTTTCCATACTTTGTACTTCGCTCTTAGACGGGAAAGGTTGAACAACCTGCCCCTGATCTTGTGTGGAGGAAAATTCCTTCTTCAGAAGACTTGAACGCATGTGAAAGCAGCAGGGAGAAGAAAATCTCAAAAAGTGTGGGTGCGAGAACACAGCCCTGTTTCACGCCACTCAGGATAGGAAAGGGCTCTGAGGAGGAGCCACCATGTTGAATTGTGCCTTTCAAATTGTCATGGAATGAGATGATGATACTTAGTAGCTTTGGTGCATATCCAATATTTTCTAGTAGTCTGAAGAGACCACGTTTGCTGACGAGGCCAAAGGCTTTGGTGAGATCCATGAAAGCAATGTAGAGGGGCATCTGTTGTTCGCAGAATTTCTCCTGTATCTGACGAAGGGAGAACAGCATGTCAACGGTCGATCACCCTGCACGAAAGCCACACTGTGCCTCAGGGTAGATGCGCTCGGCCAGCTTCTGGAGCCTGTTTAAAGCGACTCGAGCAAAGACTTTCCCCTCTATGCTGGGCAGGGAGATTCCACGGTAGTTGTTGCAGTCACCGCGGTCACCTTTGTTTTTATGGAGGGTGATGATATTGGCATCGTGCATGTCCTGAGGTGGTGGTGAGGTAAAGTTAGATGCTATCAGCATACCCGTGAGAACTGCCACATTGTTTTCAGATGATGTCCCTGAAGGGTAACATGTAGACGAGTAATAAAAGGGAGACAAGGATTGATTCTTGGAGGACATCACAGGTAATGGTGCAAGAAAAGTCATTGCTAGTGATACCCTGGTTATGATTAGATAGCTAACATAGAACCACATTAGAGTCATCTCACCCAGCTGGATAGGATGGAGAAGATTTGGAGGAGGATGTTGTGGTCAACCACAAAGGCTGTAGACAGGTCGAGAAGGATGACGAAAGACATTTTATCTTTGACTTTGTTAAGGGCTATTTTGCTACTGTGGCAGTTGTGCAAACCTGATTGGAGAGATTCAACCATAGATGTTCCGGAAAAAATTGGCATGGATTTGGGAGATGAAATCACATTCAAAGACTTTGGAGATGAAAAGGCTTTTGGAGATGGTGCAGAAGGTTGCAAGGGCAGTTGTGTCAAGGGTGTTTATGGAACACAGAGAGGACGATGGCTGATTCAAAGGAAAGAAGGACAGAACCTGAAGAGAGAAAGAGCATAAGAAATAGGTGCTGATGAAGGATTACTGACCTGAAACGTTAACTCTGCTTTTCTGTCCACAGATATTACCAGACCTGCAGAGTATTTCCAGTACTTTATGCTTTATTACATACGCAATAGATATAGGCGTCGGCTATTCGTCCCCACGTGTCTGCTCCATCATTCAGTAGGATCATCGCTGATCTGATCGTGCCCATAAATCCACTTTTCTGTCTGCCCCCGCGCATCTGCCTCCCCATAACCCTTGACTCCATTTTGTATCAAAAATCTGTCAAACTCAGCCTTGAACATATTCAATGACCCAGCCTCGCTTCCCCCTGGGGATGAGAATTCCGAAGAATAGCAGCCCTCTGAGAGAGGAAATTCCTCCCCATCCTCGTCTTGAAACTGTGCCATCTAGTTGTAGATTCTCCAACAATGGGAAACATCCTTCAGCATCTATCCTGTCAAGCCCCTCAGGAGCTTATACATTTCAATAAGATATCCTTTCATTCTTCGAAACGCCAACGAGTATAGGCCCAACCTGTTCAACCTTACATCATAAAGCAAACTCCTTCAACCCAGGAATCAGCCTAATGAATCTTCTCTGAATCGTTTTCAATTCAAGCAGATTCCTCCTTTAGCAAAGAGACTAAACTGTGGATAGTACTCTAGGTGCCATCTCACCAATGTCCTGGATATTTATAGCAAGACTTCCCTACTTTGATACTCCAGCCCCCTTGCAATAAATGACAACATTCTATTTACCTTCCAAATTACTTTTTGTACCTACATGATAACTTTTTTGTGGTTCATGAACAGAAACACCCAGATGCATCCATACCACAGCATTCTGCAGCCTCTCTCCATGTAAACAATACTCTGCATTTCAAAATGTTCCTGCCAAAGTGGACAGTCCCACATTTTGTCCACATTATACTCTATTTATAAATTTTTTCCCCCGTCATATGAACTACCTATAGCTCTTCGCAGACATTCTGTGTCCTTCTCGAAACGTCCTTTCCAATCTATCTTTGTATCATCCACAAATCTGGCTTCAATACACTCGGTCGCTTCATCCAAGTCAGTAATATAGATCGTAAATAGTTGTGGCCCCAGTACTCATCCCTGCGGCATTCCACTAGTTACAGTTTTCCAGCCTGAAAATGCATCATTTATTCTGACTCTTTGTTTCCTGTTTGCTACCAATTTATATCCATGGTAATACATCACCGCAAACACGATGAACTTTTATCTTGTGCTGTAACCTTCTATGTGGCACTTTATCGAATGCTTTTGGAAATCCAAATGTACTACATCTACTGTTGCCCCTTTATCCATTCTGCTTGTTACATCCTCAAAGAACGCCAATAAATATGCCAACCCTTTCATAAAACCATGTTGATTCTGCCTGATTACATTATGATTTTCCATATGTCGTGCTATTACTTCCTTAATAACGAATTATAATATTTTCTCAATGATAGATTTTAGGCTAACTGGCGTATAGTGTCCTTCTTTATGTTACTACCTTTCTTGAAAAGCGGCACTCCATTTGCACTTTTCCAACCCATTGGGACCTTTCCAAAATCTAAGGAATTTTGGAAGATTACAATCAATGCACCCATTCTCTCTGCAGCCACTTCTTTTAAGACGCTAGGATGAAGGTCATCAGGCGCAGGCAATTGTCAGCCATTAGTTCCATCAGTTTTCCTTGTACGTTTTCGCTAGTGATAATGATTGCATTAAGTTCTTCACGCCATGTTGTCTCTTGACTTTATGCTGTTCTTGGACTGTTTTTTGTTTCTTCCATTGTGAAGACAGATACAATAATACTTGTTGAATGTCTCTGCCATGTCCTTGTTTCACATCAGTAATTCCACAGACTCATCCTCTAAGGGATGAAAACGTAATTTAGCTGCGCTAGTCCTTTTTCGTACATTTGTAGAAGCTTTTACTGGCTGTTTTAATATTTCTTGCTACTTTACACCCATGCTCTAATTTCTGCTTTTCGAATGTTTTCGTTATCCTCTGCTGAATAAATCCCTATCTTCTGTACGACAACTAATCTTCAGAGCATTCTATGCCTTTTTTTTCAATTTGAAAACACCTTAACATCCTTAGCGAAAGATGGTTCATTCTTCTTGGAGAGTCTTTCTTTCTTGACGGACTATATCTTTGTTGAGAATGATGAAATATCTCCTTAAATGTCTGCCACTGCTTCTGAACACTATTACCTTTTAACTAATTTTCCCAGTCCACTTATTCAACTCTGTGTTCAGATGGTTGTAATTACCTTTATTTAAGTTTAAGACACGAGTTTCAAACCTAAACCACTCCCCGTCAAGCTGAATGTGAAATTCGATCATATTATCACCAATCTTGTCTAGAGGATCATTTACTATGGGGTCACTTATAAATCCTGTCTCATTCCACATCACCAGGTCGGAAAATAAATGCTCCCGGGTTGGTCCCATTTACAATATGAGCTGACAATGGGACCAGCAATGCAGTTGGGTATGGTGTAATAGGAATAGTGTTAAGGAAGCAAGACGTTGCTCTCATGCGGAAGCAGAGCTTGGAAAGTACATGAAGGGAGATAAGAGAGATGCTAGAGAATGATTCAATTTGAGGGCTAGGGCAGAAGAGGAACTTTAGAGGAAGTTTGGCGCAGTAGCCTATGGTAAGGGAAAGAATTGGCTGAGCTGATGGCCTCAATCTTAGTGACCACATCATCCGTCAGCTTCCCGACTTTAATGTTGGAGGTGAGAGTGGAGGAGACAGGGGAAAGCAGTTGGAGAAGATAGTTTGCTGGAGAGAAAAGAAGCAATAGTTATATTTGCAATTCAGGATAATCTTGGAATAGTGGGAAGTTTTAGCAGATGAGAACAGGACAGAATAGTGTTTTATATGGTGCAATCAGATCTGGTGGTGAATGGCTAAACCAGTTGTCTGCCTTATCCTTCAAGTCTGTATCCCTTGGATTTAAGGGGGCAAGGATGAGGTTCTTACAAGGGGAATAGTCAGGGTGAGAGAGAGAGTAATGCGTTTAGTGAAATTGGAATCAGTCAAGGTCATATATGCGTGTGTCAAAAACGTGAAGGGGCTGTACTTTGCTTATCTGTGAATGGAAAATAATGTTTCCTCTTCCTAGCGACATGCTGCATTTTACTGCTGGGTGACAGCAGACAAATAATACATACGTGTTAACATATATAATAACATTCATATAAGTTAGCAGCAGGAGTAGGCCACTTGGACCCTCGAGCCTGATCCACCATTTAGCAAGATCATGGCTGATCTGACTGTAACCTCAACTTCACATTCCCACCTTCTCCCCATAACTTTCCAACCCATTGCTTATCAAGAATCTATCCATCTCTGCCTTAAAAATATTTAACGACTCTGCTTCCACCACCTTTTGAGGAAGATAATTCCAAGGGCTCACGACCCTCTGAGAGAAAAATAATCTCTTCATCTCTGTATTAAAGGGAGACTCCTTATTTTTAAACAATGATGTCTAATTTTAGATTCTCCCACAAGGGGAAACATCCTTTCCACATCCACCCTGACAAGACCCCTCAGGATCTTACATTAGAATTAGAATTAGAATTAGAATATTACAGCGCAGTACAGGCCCTTCGGCCCTCGATGTTGCGCCGATCATCTGACCTACACTATTCCATTTACATCCATATGTCTATCCAATGACCACTTAAATGCCCTTAAAGTTGGCGAGTCTACTACTGTTGCAGGCAGGGCGTTCCACGCCCCTACTACTCTCTGCGTAAAGAAACTACCTCTGACATCTGTCCTATATCTTTCACCCCTCAACTTAAAGCTATGTCCCCTCGTGTTTGCCATCCTCATCCGAGGAAAAAGACTCTCACTATCCACCCTATCTAACCCTCTGATTATCTTGTATGTCTCTATTAAGTCACCTCTCCTCCTCCTTCTCTCTAACGAAAACAACCCCAAGTCCCTCAGCCTTTCCTCGTAAGACCTTCCTTCCATACCAGGCAACATCCTAGTAAATCTCCTCTGCACCCTTTCCAAAGCTTCGACATCCTTCCTATAATGCGGTGACCAGAACTGCACGCAATACTCCAGGTGCGGCCTCACCAGAGTTTTGTACAGCTGCATCATGACCCCGTGGCTCTGAAACTCGATCCCCCTACTAATAAAGGCTAACACACCATATGCCTTCTTAACAGCCCTATTAACCTGGGTAGCAACTTTCAGGGATTTATGTACCTGGATACCAAGATCTCTCTGCTCATCTACACTACCAAGAATCTTCCCATTAGCCCAGTACTCTGCATTGCTGTTACTCCTTCCAAAGTGAATCACCTCACACTTCTCCGCATTAAACTCCATTTGCCATCTCTCAGCCCAGCTCTGCAGCCTATCTATGTCCCTCTGTACCCTACAACACCCTTCGACACTATCCACAACTCCACCGACCTTCGTGTCATCCGCAAATTTACTAACCCACCCTTCTACACCCTCATCCAGGTCGTTTATAAAAATGACAAACAGCAGTGGCCCCAAAACAGAACCTTGCGGTACACCACTAGTAACTAAACTCCAGGATGAACATTTGCCATCAACCACCACCCTCTGTCTTCTTTCAGCTAGCCAATTTCTGATCCAAAGCTCTAAATCACCTTCAACCCCATACTTGCGTATTTTCTGCAATAGCCTACCGTGGGGAACCTTATCAAACGCCTTACTGAAATCCATATACACCACATCCACGGCTTTACCCTCATCCACCTGTTTGGTCACCTTCTCGAAAAACTCAATAAGGTTTGTGAGGCACGACCTACCTTTCACAAAACCGTGCTGACTATCGCAAATGAACTTATTCTTTTCAAGATGATTATAAATCCTGTCTCTTATAACCTTTTCCAACATTTTACCCACAACCGAAGTAAGGCTCACAGGTCTATAATTACCAGGGCTGTCTCTACTCCCCTTCTTGAACAAGGGGACAACATTTGCTATCCTCCAGTCCTCCGGCACTACTCCTGTCGACAATGACGACTTGAAGATCAACAACAACGGCTCTGCAATCTCCTCCCTGGCTTCCCAGAGAATCCTAGGATAAATCCCATCTGGCCCAGGGGACTTATCTATTTTCACTCTTTCCAAAATTGCTAACACCTCCTCCTTGTGAATCTCAATCCCATCTAGCCTCGTCGGCTGTATCTCAGTAATCTCCTCGGCAACATTTTCTTTCTCTACTGTAAATACTGACGAAAAATATTCATTTAACATGTTTCAATCAAGTGGCGTTTTACTCTTTCAATCTCCAGTGGATACAAGCCGAGTGTGTCCAACGTTTCCTCATAAGACAACCATCCCATTCCAGGTATTTGTCTAGTAAACCTTCTATGGAGTGTTTTCAATGCATTTAAATCCTTCTGTAAATTAGGAGTCCAATATTATGCACTGTACTCCAGATGTGGTCTCACTGAAGCATAACCTCCCTACTTTTATATTCAGTTCTGCTAGTAATAAATGATAGCATTGTATTAGCTTTCCTAATTACTTGCTCTACCTACATGCTAACCTTCTTGTGATTCATGCATCTAAGTGCTCTGCAAACACTCACCATTTATAAAATAGGCTTATTTATTTTTCTTCCTGCCAAAATTTACAATTTAAAAATTTCCCACATTATACTCTATTTGACAGACCGTTTCCCACCCACATAACCTTCTCATATCCCTTTGTAGCCTACTTATGTCCTCTTCACAACTTACTTCCCTACCTATCTTTGTGTCATCAGCAAATTCAGCAACCATGCCTTCATTCCCTTCATCCTAGTCATTTATACAGATTGCAAATAATTGAGACCCCAGCACAGATCCATGTGGCACACCACTTGTTACCAACGGCGGCAGGCAGAGGATGTTAAGTGGCTGTTATGGGCCTCGATTAGTTAAAGGGCGCCCAGGACACTTGCCACCTTCCCGCCGCTGGTATTATACAATTGGGGATGGGCATAGAACCCTTGACATCCTACATAATTTTTCGTCCCTGCCTCACCTCCAAGCCCGCACCGGGGTTGGTGTGGGGAGGGGGTGTCATATTCTTCACAGCAAGCAACAAGATCTACAGCAGCAAAAAAACTCTTTTCGCTAGATACAAGGCCCTGTGTTCCCTCTCTGGTTCGTGTGTGATCCAATGAAACAGCAGATTTGTCGACCTCCTGCAACGACTGTAAATTCACTTACATTATGTCCTTTATTTAATGTCCTTCCATTTACTTATGGCTATGCCTACTATTAAAGAAGCAGAAAAACATAGGATGCAATGGGTAACACTTTGTTTCAAATATAAGGTATTTCTACAATCTCTTATAATTAAAATCATTCTCCAGTACTAAGGATCCTTGGCAATGTCATTTTGGGTCGAGTAAACTGATATCTTTTGCTGTTGTTTTAGATTTTCTGTAATCATTACATTCACCGCCAATTGGAATTGAATTCAAAACAGCGCCAGTACACAGATAGCTTCGGGAGTGTCAGTAATTTAACTCACCGAGAGTGGAGAGATCACCTCCTGTATTTGTCAATGTGAAGAGATCATCCGGATCAACAAGTTACCACCCTGAGTGTCAATGGTTCCAGTCTCAACATCATCATAATCACCCGCAAGCAGACCTGAGAGGAAATAATGATTTTCACTGAAACCAAATGCTAACGCTGAGTGCTCAGAAATGATATTATTATAAGTCAATCTAGCAGGGTTTTGTTGGATGAGAAAATGGATCAGTTGCTGTATTCTGCTGTGGTGAGGGTAGGTGCGCAGCTGATTGGACCATGTGGTGTCGCGGTGCTTTGTTCTCGGTTAAAAAGCCACAGGACTTTCACTGAATCACCACCCGATGTGCACGCACATTTCATATTTCACCTTCCATTGAGCTGTGTGAGAAAACACAATGCGCTGAATGGTTCATTCTGGGTGTGGTCGATATATGTTTTTTTCTCACATAAAATCACTCTCCAGTACTCTGGTTCCTACGCAGCGTCATGTTACTGTGTATACATTTTGATGTCTTTAGATATTGGTTTTAGATGGTAGAAAGTGTGACATCCAAAAACGAGACGGTAGCAAGTAAAGATGTATCCACCCTGAATACTCGAGGAATTCACTTCAGGATTTTCTGATCCAGGATCCGGGTCAGTCAAACTGTGAATGGTGTAATATTCGATCTTATTGAGCGACTCGATTGAATATGAAACTGTTAAACACAAAAACGGATGGTTATTGGAGAGAATGATTGGGACTTCGGACCAGAGAACATAATATCTTTACTGTCCCTGTGATCGTGTCCTGGAATTTGTTACCTGACAATATTTTGGGAGAACATTACCACAAGGAGTGCCGTGGTTCAGGGGAAGGTCCAGAAATACATTTTATGGACAACTAGGCATGGACAATAAATATTAGTTCTGCCCTCGAACAGTCACTGTAATATGCAGTACAGCCGGTTAGTACTGGTAATATCTCAGATATCAGAGCAGAGAAAATAATGTATGACATAATCCGTTACTCCAGAGACAGTGAACCGGGTGTCTTGATCCAGAAACCCTTCCCCTGCTCCATCGCTCCCGATCTCTATTATTATCAGAGACATTAAATCCGGCAGCAGTGACGGCAGAACATGGAATCGCTGGGCTACGGGCCAGTAATGGGCCCAAGGAGGATAATGTCAAAACATTTTTCTGTCTCTTTTAACCGGCAGATTGATCCGATCTTACCCGTTCAATCCTTCCTTAAAAATAGCAGAAGAGAAAGGTTTTGCTGATTTGATAAATGTTATTGACATTATTATTGCCAATCACCGTTTGTAGATTAAAGTTATTTATCATATTTAAGGCAGTTACAACAGTCAGATAGAGAGTAGGGATCGCGAGGAATGAATTCCTGATAGGAATCTGTTCCAGAAACAAGAATCCAGTCAGCTAGAGAACAAAATCTGGGACAATACGGCTGTCGCCTCATGGTCATACAACCATTTGTGTGATCATTTAAATGGAATGAAACAAAATATTAGTGACCGAAACACCATGTTCAGCAAACACAGAAAATAATAAAGGCAAGTGCACAATTAAGGATTGACAATCACTTCAACCAATTTATCACTTCTGTGATGTTTCAGTGAATATTAGATTTGTGTAGAATATACCTCACAGAAGCAGGCGTTCGGTCCAACCAGTATATGCAGACGTTGCAATGCACTAGAGCATCCTCCAATTCTGCCTCATCTAACTCTATAAGCAGAGCTCTCTAATCGCATGTGTTCACCTAGCGTTACCTTAAATATACCCATACTATCCTCCCAACTGCTCACTCTGAAAGTGAGTTCCTCATTATCACCACATTCTGGGAAAAGACGTTTCAGCTGAATTCCCTCTTTGATGTCTTGGCAGCTATATACTATTGATAGCCTCTAGTTTTGCACTTTCCCACGAGTGGAAATAGTCTATCTGTGTTTATACAATAAATGGAAAAGTCCTGGGGAAAATTGATGTGCAGGGAGATTTGGGTGTTCAGGTCCATTCTTCCCTGAAGGTGGCAACGCAGGTCAATAGAGTGGTCAAGAAGGCATACGGCATGCTTTCCTTCATTGGACGGGGTATTGAGTACAAGGGTTGGCAGGTCATGTTACAGTTGTATAAGACTTTGGTTCGGCCACATTTGGAATACAGCGTGCAGTTCTGGTCGCCACATTGCCAAAAGGATGTAGATGCTTTGGAGAGGTTGCAGAGGAGGTTCACCAGGATGTTGCCTGGTATGGAGGACGCTAGCTATGAAGAGAGGTTGAGTAGATTAGGATTATTTTCATTAGAAAGACGGAGGTTGAGGGGGGACCTGATTGAGGTGTACAAAATCATGAGAGGTATAGACAGGGTGGATAGCAAGAAGGTTTTTTCCCAGAGCGGGGGATTCAATTACTAGGGGTCACGAGTTCAAAGTGAGAGGGGAAAAGTTTAGTGGGGATATGCGTGGAAAGTTCTTTACGCAGAGGGTGGTGGGTGCCTGGAACGCGTTGCCAGCGGAGGTGGTAGACTCGGGCACGATAGTGTCTTTTAAGATGTATCTAGACAAATACATGAATGGGCATGAAGCAAAGAGATACAGACCCTTAGAAAATAGGCGACATGTTTAGATAGAGGATCTGGCTCGGCGCAGGCTTGGAGGGCTGAAGGGCCTGTTTCTGTGCTGTAATTTTCTTTGTTCTTTGTTTTTTGTTCTACTCCATCAACACCTTTCATAATTCTGAAGACCTCTGTTAGGTCACTCCTTAGCCTCATGTCTAGAAAAGAGACATAGCCTACACAGTCGTTTTTGATATTTCTAACCGCTTTCCTCTGGTACCATTCTTGTAGCTTTTTTGCACCCTCGCCTGTGCTTCTATATCCTTTTGGTAATATGCCCTTAAAGTGTAGTCCAACCAATGTTCAATAGAGTTTTAGTATAAGTTCTTTACTTCTCAAATCCATCCCTTTAGAAATTAACTCTGATGCTGAGTTTGCCTTTTAGAGGACTTTGTAAACCCGTATCCACATTTTTGTTAGTGTCTTTGATCTCCCAGGCTCCTTTGCTTAAATACGTCATTTGCATTCTTATTCCAAGTAATATGTAACCTCTGAGTTATCTGACCAGAACGAAATTCATCACAATTACTTATGTTGAAATTCATTTGCCAATTATGTTCCGATTATGAAAGTTTTTTTAACATCTTATTGAATTTAGTTTCAGTCCTCCTCAATATTAAATTTCTCTCCCCATACACCCCACCACTTGCCCTCCGTTCTCACTATTTGGTGTCACCAACAAATTTAGAAATTGTGTCGTTGATTCCAAAGTCTAAATCATTAACATAAATTGTGAACAACATTGGTCCAAGAACAGTTCCTGATGGAATACCACTTCGCATATTGTGTCACAACGAATACTTACACTTTACACCTACTCTCTGTTTTCTGAATTGCAGACAGCTAGTCATGCAGCTACTTGTGCCCTGACCCAGAATAAAATAAAAATAAAGCGCTTCACACCCAATGAAGTACGTTTGGAGTGTCGTGCTGTTGTAATATTGAAAACGGGGAGGCAATTTGTGTACAGTAAGCTCTACAAACTGCTATGATAATGATCCGATAATCTGTTTTTGTGATGTTTCATAACGCCACGGCACTTGTTTTAAATAGTGCCATGGGATCTTTTATCTCCATCTGAGAGAGTGGATAGAGCCTCGGTTTACTGCCTCATCCAAAAAGGTGGCAGTTCTGACAGTGCAGCACACCCTCAGCGCTACACTGGAGTGGCTGCCTTGATTTTTGCGCTAAGATTCTGTCATAGGACTTGAATCCAGAGCCTTCTCACTAAGAGGTGAGAGCACTATCAAGTGAATCATAGTTAACATGTGTGCTATGAGCTTATTTATGAGTCTATTATGTGGAACCTTATCAAAGGCCTTTTGGAAATTTAGATAAATTGCATCTTCAGCATTATTGCTATCCATTTAGATACTTCCTAAAAGATTTCAATGAGGTTGGTTAATCAGGGAAATCTGTTTTGAAAATTATTCTGACTATTTTTATTTATCTCTTTGGTTTCTAGTAGTTATTCCATTTTCTCCTTTAGCAGCCCACCCTTCGCCCACCCCAACCCCCCACCCCTCCCCCCCCCCACCCCACCATGCTTCTCCTTCTAACCATATAACTGACGCTCCTCATCCTTGGAACCATTCTCATGAATCTTTTCTGTGCCCTCTCTGATCTCTTCACATTCTTCCGAACGTGTGGTTCCTAGAATTGGACACAAAACACGAGTTGAGACTGAACCAGGGTCTTATACAGGTTCAGCATAACTTCCTTCCTTTTATAGACTATGTCCCTGTTTATGAAGCCCAGGTTCCGGGTTGCTTCATTAACCATTTTCTCAACCTGTCCTGCCACCTTCAATGGTTTGTATATCTCCAGTATTCCTCCAGTTTCCTCTGCTCCTGCGCCCCCTTTCGAATTTGACCCTTTATGTTGTAATGCCTCCTCTTCCTTCCTTCCAAAATGAAAAACTTCATATTTCTCTGCATTAAATTTCATCGCCACCTGTCCGTCCATTCCATCAGTCCGTCTAACACCTCTTGAAGTTTACCACTATCTTCCTCATGGCTCACAATACTTCCAGTAGCGAAGCTCCGTCTATTAACCTTCTTGCAGACTGGGTTAGAAGAGAGGGCAATGCACCTGGTCGGGGCTCCAATCCCTGACCCCTCATCTGGCCAACTCATTTTGTGGTAGTTGAAATTCTCCGATGATTATTATTCTATGTCTTTCTTCTAATTTCTGTAACTTGTTTGCATATTCCTTCCTCCATCTCGATTCCACGATTAGGTTGTCTTATACGACAAGCATTAGTGTGATTTTATTATTTGACATTCACTCAGACGATGTGTTTATTATTGGCAGATTCAGACATCTGGGAGAGTCTGTCTGGAGCCGGTGGGAATTGGAAACAGTGCTTCTGCTCGCTATTCACAACAAAACAGCAAACCCATTCTTTGAGCAATACAGAGCAGTGGGAACCTTTCCGAACCAATTTCTCATCTCACCATACACACAAAATTCCCAACAACTAACGCATCCCTGGTCTATATACATAGCAGGTCACTTCTCACACAGACTGATTACTCACTCTCCCAAACTGATGTTGTCCACAGCGATCAGTCAGTTTTTCACAGAGGCACTGTCACAGTGATAGGACTGCTTCATAAGAAGACAGTGAGCGGATTGTCCATCATGTCCATTAAAAAGGGAATTTCTCCGATTGGAGAGCTCGAGATCGGGCATCCGGACCCAGATACGGAAAGAGTCGGACCTATGGATGAAGGGCAGTCCAAACAGTTTAATTAAACGTGTTGAATCCATTGCTGCAACACTTCTGGAGTCTCATGTACTGGTGTTAAACTGGGGCAGTGACTGCATGCACTGGGGTGGTGCAATGGTTCGCAATGTATCCTCATAGCTCTAGTGACCTGGGTTCGGTTCACGGAACTACCTGTGTGGAGTTTGCAAGTTCTTCCTGTAACCACATGGGTTTCCACCGAGAACTGCAGTTTCCTCTCATGGCCAAAAGTTTGCAAGTTGATAAGTAGATTGGCCATTGTAAATTGCACCTGGTGTAGGTACGTAAGTGGTAAGGAATATGGGATTAATGCAGGATTAGTGTAAATGGGTGGTTGTTTGTCGGCACATACTTAGTGATCCAAAGGGCCTGTTTCAGTGTTGTATGACTCTGTGTGTCTCTCTCTCTATGACTTTACATGACTCTCAATTTTAAAGGTCACATTTTACAGATCCGGGAAGTACCTTGCACAAAACAAATGCTTAGTAACGGGTTAAAATTTATTTCAAAAAAGGCCAAGTGACACTATCTATAAAAATACAATGAACTGGATATGAAACAATGTCCGAGATTCCGTGTTAGTTCAGTGGTAAGATTTGAGACTCACCTTTGCTTGTGAACTTTCTCCACATTACCACCATCAGTGCGATCAATTCACAGATTAACAGGACCACGATGGTTTGAGCAAGAGGGATGAAAGTGGTTTTACTTCCATGTGCTTAATGACAAAATTATAGATAGATTTAACACAGAAATAGTACGCCATGTATTTTTTTAAAAAAGTTTCCATTAATCTGAAATCACCCATATTATCTTCAGGAAAAAACAAAACCAAGAAAATATTTAAAATATCTATTCTGCTAGTATGGACGCTACCGCTGATACTAATACTAATAATGGTCGTAATAAGAAGCACCGAGCTGTGGAATATATTGTACAACTACTTGAACTTCAAATGTTAGGATTTTACTTTAGAACAGGACTGTCCAACCTTTTCAGGTGGAGGCCGCATTACAGTTTTTCATCGACGTGGCGGTTGAGTTTGTTGGGGTGGGGGAGCGGTTGGCGGTGGCGTGGGGGCAGGGGCGGCAGTGGTGGTGGTGGTGGCTGTGAGCAAATTTCAAAAAAAATAAAGGCATTAAACATTATCCTACTCATAAAAATAGAAACATAGACAAATAGAAGCAGGAGCAGACCATTCGGCCCTTCGAGACTGCACCGCCGTTCAATACGATCGTGGCTCATCATTCAAACACTGTACCGTGTTCCCGTTTTCTCACATTATCTCCTGATCCCTTTAGCCCTAAGAAATATATCTAACTCTTGTTTGAACATATTTAACGATTTGTCCTCAACTGCTTTCTGTGGTAGAGGATTCCACAGGTTCACCACTCTCTGGGTGAAGAGATCTCCCCTCATCTCAGTCCTAAATGGCTTACCCCCTATCCTTAGACTCTGACCCCTGGTCCTGGACTCCCCCGCCATCGGGAACATCCTTCCTGCATCTAGTCTATCCAGTCCTGTTAGAACTTTGTAGGTTTCTATGTGATCCCCTCTCATTCCTCCAAACTCTAGCGAATACATGACCATTCGACCCAATCCCTCTTGATACGTCAATCCTGCCATCCCAGGAATCAGTCTGGTGAACCTTCGCTGCACTTCCTCCATAACAAGAACCTTCTTCTTCGGATAAGGAGAACAAAACTTCACGGAACACTTCAGATGTAGTCTCACCAAGGCGTTGTATAATTTCAGCAAGACATCCTTGCTCTTGTACACGAATCCTCTCGCTCTGAAGGTCAATGTACCATTTGCCTTCTTAACTGCCTGCTGCACCTGCATGCTTACTTTCAGAGAATAGCACACAAGGACACCAAGGTCTCACTGCACCTCCCCTTTTCCCAAACTATCGCTGTTCAGATAATAATGTTCCTTTCTGTTTTCGCCACCAAAGTGGATAACCTCACATTTATCCACATTATACTGCATCTGTCGTGCATTTGCCCATTCACTCAGTCTGTCCAAATCACACTGGAGTTTCTCTGCATCCTCCTCACAGTTCACACTCCCACCCAGCTTTGTGTCGTCTGCAAACCTCGATATAATACATTTAATTCCCTCATCTCTATCATTAATATATAGTGAATGGCTGGGGTCCTAGCACAGGTCCCTGAGGTACTCCACAATTTACTGCCAGCCACTCATAAAAATCCCATTTATTCCTACTCATTGTTTGCTATCTGCCAACCAGTTCTCTATCTATGTCAGTACCCTACACCCAATTCCACGTGCTTTAAGTTTGCCTGCTAATCTCTTATCTGGGACCTTATCGAAAGCCTTCTGAAAGTCCAAATGGACCACAGCCACTGGTTCTCCCTTATCTATGCCACTAGCTGCATTCTCAAAAAAATTCCAGTCGATTTGTCAAGCATGATTTCCCTTTTCTAAATCCATGTTGACTTGGTCCGGTCCTGTCCTTGTATTCCAAGTGCTCTGCTATTAAATCATTTATAATGGACTCTAGCATTTGTCCCACTACTGATGCCAGGCTAACTGGTCTATAATTCCCTGTTTTCTCACTACCTCCTTTGTTTTAAATAGTGGGATTACATTAGCTATCCTCCAATGGATTGGAACTGTTACAGAGTCTATAGAATTTTGAAAAATGACCAACGAGGCATCTACTATTTCTAGGGCCAGTTCCTTAAGTACTCTGGGATGTAGATTATCAGGCCCTGGGAATATATTGGCCTTCAATCCCATCAATTTCCCTAACACCATTTCCCTACTAATACTGATTTCAAACAGCTCCTCCTTTTCACTAGACACTATGTTCCCCAACATTTCTGGGAGGTAATCTGTGTCGTCCTCTGTGAACACAGAACCAAAGTATGTATTTAATTGATCTGCCATTTCATTGTTCCCCATTATAAATTGCCCCGTGTCTGACTGTAAGGGAGCCACATTTGTTTTCATTAATCTTTGCCTCTTCACATATCTATAGAAGATCTTACATAGAGTTTTTATGTTCTCTGCAAGCTTACTCTCAAACTCTTTTTCCCCCTTACAAATCAATACCTTTGTCATCATTTGCTGAATTCTAATCTGCTCCCAATCCTCAGCTTTGCTGCTTCTTCTGGGCATTTTATATTTCTGCTCCTCGGATCTAATACTGTCCTTCCTTTGTAAGCCACGGTTGAGCCACACTTCCTGTTTTATTTTTTGCACCAGACAGGATTGGTACAATTCATCCATGTGCTCTTTAAATGCTAACTATTGCCTATCCACTCTCAACCCTTTAAGTAACGTCCCCCAATCTACCATAGTTAACTTGCGCCTCATACCTTCATAGGTTCCTTTATGTAGATTCAGACCCTCGTCTTGGAATCAGTTCGCTCACTCTCCATCTTAATTAATGTTTCTATCATGTTCCAGTCACTCTTCCCCAAGGGACCCGGCACAACAAGATTGTTAACTAATGCTTTTGCAATACACAATACCCAGTCTAGGATGGCCAGTTCTCTAGTTGGTTCCTCAACGTATTGGTGCAAAAAATCATCACGCATGCCTCCAGGAATTCCTCCTCCACAGTATTATTGCTAATTTGGTTTGCCCAATCTATATCTATACTAAATTCCCCCATAATTACAGTTGCACTCGTATTGTATGCATCTCTAATTTCCTGTTTGATGCCATTCTTCACATCGCCACTGCTGTTTAGGTGCGATATACAACCCCCACCAACATTTTCTGCCCCTTTGTCTTTCTTAGCCCCACTCATACAGATTCCAGATCAGGATTCTCTGAGCTAATATCCTTCTCACTGTTGTATTGATTTCCTCTTTTACTAACAACGCTATTCCACCACCTTTCCCTTTTTGACTGTCCTTCCTGAATACTGAATACCTTGGTCACCCTGCAGCCATGTCTCCGTTGTTGCAACTACATCATACTCATTTACATCTATTTGCACGGTTAATTCACCTACCTTATTGTGAATACTCTGCACATTGAGAAGCAATGCCTTTAGGCTTGTCTTTTTAACATTCTTAGTCATCTTAGCATTAATCTCATTCTGGCCCTAATTAGCTTCTTGCCCTTGATTTTTTTTTTTCAGTGCAGCAGCTTTTTCGGGAGCAGCGCGTGAGCGAGTGAGCAGCTGGGAAAGTCAGTTTGAAAGTAAACTTAATTTCCTTGTGTTTTTCGGCGGAGGCCAGGGGGCTGCTGGGTAAGTAAAACACTATATATTTGGGCGGTTTAAAATAACTTTCCTTTCAGTTTAGCAGCTTTTTCGGGAGCAGAGTGTGAGCGAGTGAGCAGCTGGGAAAGTCAGTTTGAAAGTAAATTTAATTTCCTTGTGTTTTTCGGCGGAGGCCAGGGGGCTGCTGGGTAAGTAAAACACTATATATTTGGGCGGTTTAAAATAACTTTCCTTTCAGTGCAGCAGCTTTTTCGGGAGCAGCGTGTGAGCGAGTGAGCAGCTGGGAAAGTCAGTTTGAAAGTAAATTTAATTTCCTTGTGTTTTTCGGCGGAGGCCAGGGGGCTGCTGGGTAAGTAAAACACTATATATTTGGGCGGTTTCTGAACCCGAGACACCACACTTGTAGTGTCTCCCACCCGCCCTCCTCCTCTAACCAAAAAAAAAAGGACTCGGTGGGGTGTTTATAAGGTCAGGCTTTTTCGATTTCTCTGGTTTTATTGTGATTGGTAAAAACTTTTCGTTCCTTTTTCATTTAACTAAGTTTACACTTAATATTAAAAATGGCAGGAGATCTCAGACCCGTATCATGCTCCTCTTGCTCAATGTGGGAGCTCAGGGACATGGCTGATGACCCTGACTCCTTCACGTGCAGGAAGTGTGTCCAGCTGCAGCTCTTGCTAGACCGCATGACGGCTCTCGAGCTGCGGATGGACTCACTTTGGAGCATGCGCGATGCTGAGGAGGTCGTGGATAGCACGTTTAGTGAATTGGTCACACCGCAGATTAGGATTGCTGAGGGAGAAAGGGAATGGGTGACCAAAAGGCAGAGAAAGAGCAGGAAGGCAGCGCAGGAGTCCCCTGCGGTCATCTCCCTCCAAAACAAGTATACCGTTTTGGATACTGATGAGGGAGATGGCTCACCAGGGGAAGGCAGCAGTAGCCAGGTCCATGGCACCGTGGCTGGATCTGCTGCTCAGAAGGGCGGGAAAAAGAGTGGAAGGGCTATAGTCGTAGGGGATTCGATTGTAAGGGGAGTAGATAGGCGGTTCTGTGGTCGAAAACGAGGCTCCCGAATGGTATGTTGCCTCCCAGGTGCACGGGTCAGGGACGTCTCAGATCGGCTACAGAACATTCTAAAGGGGGAGGGTGAACAGCCAGTTGTCATTGTGCACATAGGCACTAATGATATAGGTAAAAAACGGGATGAGGTCCTACAAGCAGAGTTTAGGGAGTTAGGAGCCAAGTTAAAAAGTAGGACCTCAGAGGTAGTAATCTCAGGATTACTGCCAGTGCCACGTGATAGTCAGAGTAAAAATGAAAGAATAGTCAGGATGAATGCGTGGCTTGAGAGATGGTGCAGGAAGGAGGGGTTCAGATTTTTGGGACATTGGGACCGGTTCTGGGGGAGGTGGGACTATTACAAATTGGACGGTCTACACCTGGGCCGGACTGGAACCAATGTCCTTGGAGGTGCTTTTGCTAACGCTGTTGGGGAGGGTTTAAACTAATGTGGGAGGGGGATGGGAACCAATTCAGGTCAGTTGACAGTGAGGAGGTAGTAACAAAAGCCTGTAAGAAACTAGATAATGAAGTCAGTGTGACTAAGGGGAAGAGCAGGCAGGGAGCAGATGATGAATATAAAGGGACTGGTGGTCTGAGGTGCATTTGTTTTAATGCAAGAAGTGTAGTTGGTAAGGCAGATGAACTTAGGGCTTGGATTAGTACCTGGGAGTATGATGTTATTGCTATTACTGAGACCTGGTTGAGGGAAGGGCATGATTGGCAACTAAATATCCCAGGATATCGATGCTTCAGGCGGGATAGAGAGGGAGGTAAAAGGGGTGGAGGAGTTGCATTACTGGTCAAAGAGGATATCACAGCTGTGCTGAAGGAGGGCACTATGGAGGACTCGAGCAGTGAGGCAATATGGACAGAACTCAGAAATAGGAAGGGTGCGGTAACAATGTTGGGGCTGTACTACAGGCCTCCCAACAGCGAGCGTGAGATAGAGGTACAAATATGTAAACAGATTATGGAAAGATGTAGGAGCAACAGGGTGGTGGTGATAGGAGATTTTAATTTTCCCAACATTAACTGGGATTCGCTTAATGTTAGAGGTCCAGATGGAGCAGAATTTGTAAGGAGCATCCAGGAGGGTTTTCTAGAGCAGTATGTAAATAGTCCAACTCGGGAAGGGGCCATACTGGACCTGGTGTTGGGGAATGAGCCTGGCCAGGTTGTTGAAGTTTCAGTAGGGGACTACTTTGGGAATAGTGATCACAATTCCGTAAGCTTTAAAATACTCATGGACAAAGACGAGAGTGGTCCAAAAGGAAGAGTGCTAAATTGGGGGAAGGCCAACTATACCAAAATTCGGCAGGAGCTGGGAAATGTAGATTGGGAGCAGCTGTTTGAAGGTAAATCCACATGTGATATGTGGGAGGCTTTTAAAGAGAGGTTGATTAGCGTGCAGGAGAGACATGTTCCTGTGAAAATGAGGGATAGAAATGGCAAGATTAGGGAACCATGGATGACAGGTGAAATTGTGAGACTAGCTAAGAGGAAAAAGGAAGCATACATAAGGTCTAGGCGGCTGATGAAAGACGAAGCTTTGAAAGAATATCGGGAATGTAGGACCAATCTGAAACGAGGAATTAAGAGGGCTAAAAGGGGTCATGAAATATCTTTCGTGAACAGGGTTAAGGAAAATCCCAAAGCCTTTTATTCATATATAAGGAGAAAGAGGGTATCTAGAGAAAGGATTGGCCCACTAAAGGACAAAGGAGGAATGTTATGCTTGGACTCAGAGAAAATGGGTGAGATTCTAAACGAGTACTTTGCATCGGTATTCACCGAGGAGAGGGACATGACGGATGTTGAGGTTAGGAACAGATGTTTGATTACTCTAGGCCAAGTCGGCATAAGGAGGGAGGAAGTGTTGGGTATTCTAAAGGGCATTAAGGTGGACAAGTCCCCAGGTCCGGATGGGATCTATCCCAGGTTACTGAGGGAAGTGAGAGAGGAAATAGCTGGGGCCTTAAGAGATATCTTTGCAGCATCCTTAAACACGGGTGAGGTCCCGGAGGACTGGAGAATTGCTAATGTTGTCCCCTTGTTTAAGAAGGGTAGCAGGGATAATCCAGGTAATTATAGACCGGTGAGCCTGACGTCAGTGGTAGGGAAGCTGCTGGAGAAGATACTGAGGGATAGGATCTATTCCCATTTGGAAGAAAATGGGCTCATCAGTGATAGGCAACATGGTTTTGTGCAGGGAAGGTCATGTCTTACCAACTTAATAGAATTCTTTGAGGAAGTGACAAAGTTGATTGATGACGGAAGGGCTGTCGATGTCATATACATGGACTTCAGTAAGGCGTTTGATAAGGTTCCCCATGGCAGGCTGATGGAGAAAGTGAAGGCGTTTGGGGTCCAAGGTGTACTAGCTAGATGGATAAAGAACGGGCTGGGCAACAGGAGACAGAGAGTAGCAGCAGAAGGGAGTTTCTCAAAATGGAGACGTGTGACCAGTGGTGTTCCACAGGGATCCGTGCTGGGACCACTGTTGTTTGTGATATACATTAATGATTTGGAGGAAAGTATAGGTGGACTGATTGGCAAATTTGCAGACGACACTAAGATTGGTGGAGTAGCAGATAGTGAAGGGGACTGTCAGAGAATACAGAAGAATATAGATAGATTGGAGAGTTGGGCAGAGAAATGGCAGATGGAGTTCAATCAGGGCAAATGCGAGGTGATGCATTTTGGAAGATCCAATTCAAGAATGAACTATACAGTAAATGGAAAAGTCCTGGGGAAAATTGATGTCCAGAGAGATTTGGGTGTTCAGGTCCACTGTTCCCTGAAGGTGGCAACGCAGGTCAATAGAGTGGTCAAGAAGGCATACGGCATGCTTTCCTTCATTGGACGGGGCATTGAGTACAAGAGTTGGCAGGTCATGCTACAGTTGTATAGGACTTTGGTCGGCCACATTTGGAATACTGCGTACAGTTCTGGTCGCCACATTACCAAAAGGATGTGGATGCTTTGGAGAGGGTGCAGAGGAGGTTCACCAGGATGTTGCCTGGTATGGAGGGCGCTAGCTATGAAGAGAGGTTGAGTAGATTAGGATTATTTTCATTAGAAAGACGGAGGTTGAGGGGGGACCTGATTGAGGTGTACAAAATCATGAGAGGTATAGACAGGGTGGATAGCAAGAAGCTTTTTCCCAGAGTGGGGGTTTCAATTACGAGAGGACACGAGTTCAAAGTGAAAGGGGAAAAGTTTAGGGGGGATATGCGTGGAAAGTTCTTTATGCAGAGGGTGGTGGGCACCTGGAACGCATTGCCAGCGGAGGTGGTAGATGCGGGCACGATGGAGTCTTTTAAGATGTATCTAGACAGATACATGAATGGGCAGGAAGAAAAGAGATACAGAAGCTTAGAAAATAGGCGACATGTTTGGAGAGAGGCTCTGGATCGGCGCAGGCTTGCAGGGCCGAAGGGCCTGTTCCTGTGCTGTAATTATCTTTGTTCTTTGTTCTTTGGAACCAGGCAGGGGCAGTTCCATTGAAAGATACCAATGTCGGAGATATGGCGAGATCACGGATGAATTTTCTCCAGGTTTGGAGGGGTGGCTGGAGATGAAGAGTGGGGAGGGCATGGAAAAATTTTAACCCAATGATAAAAATTATAAATGTAAGAACTTGGGCCACTGGGAGCCAATACAGGTCAGTTAGGCTGAAGGTGATGGGTGAGATGGACTTGGTGAGGGTTGGACATGGAAGCAGGGATTTGGGGCAGTTGATAGTGAGGGAAGGTGAAATTTGGATGTCTGATCAGCAGTGAACTGGAGGAAAGGAGTCTGGAGTTGGTACAGTTCTATTTTTATTAAAGCCATTAACCACTGTGGAATAAACAGGTAAAATTCTGCAGTGAAATAGCTGAGAGAAGATTTTATTTTATTCTTTCATGTGATGTAAGCTCAGTTGCATGGTCAGCGTTGATTGCCCTTGACAGCTTGCTGAACCATTCGAGAGGGCGGTTAAGTCAGCCACTTTGCTCTGGGCCTGTAGCCACATGTAGACCAGACCAAGAAAGGATGGCAGATTTCCTTCCTGAAAAGGAATCAGGGAAACAAATCATTTTTACGTCAATCGATGGTAGTTCATGACACCATTAGAGAGACTAAATTGCAATTGCAGACATTTGCTGATTAATTGAATTTAAAATCCATCAGCTGTCATGATGGGATTAGAACCCCTTTCCCAAGGTAATTAGGTTGGGACTCTGGATTACTACCCCGGTTATATTATCATTACGCGACTGCCTCCCTAATAGACGTGTACTGTGTTTGCCCCTTAATATCACTCACGGTAGCTTCTAGGCTACAACCCTGAACGTGATCCCGAATTCAGAGACTCAAAGTTCACATTTCAATTGGGAAAAGGCAGGAACAGGGTGTAACGGGATTTCTTTTATCACTGCATTAAGTGTCCACTGCAGAAAAATCAGTTGCATTTACAACACAGACGCCAAGCGTGAACGAGGTCAATACAATAATATGGAAAATGAAAATTACACCATTCATATTTGTAGCATCCATCCAGTATGAGTCCAGATTTCCGTCTAATTCCCAAGAGCGATCTTACTAAGAAAATGGTATTGACCGAGATATTATTGCATTTTATCTGCAACATTATTTATATCAGAATCAAGGCTGCAAATAAAACGTGTTTAATCAGGTGAATGCAATTAATAGCATTGATCAGGGGAACTGTGTAACAGCCCCGACAACCAATTTTATCTGCAGCGCCAATGGTGGAGTCTGTCACTCTAGAACAGGACTTTCTGGCCACTCCAGGCGTTGCTTCACAAACCACTGACCACCTCCAGGCGGTTACCCATTGTCTCTCGAGACAAGGAGGCCAAAGAAGAAGAAGAACAGGGATATAACTGTATGAATGGAGACTTATCCTCTGTAAAAATCAGGACCCTTTGGAATGGATCAGCTCAGAATGCCTGCTATATCTGTGGGTTCCAGGCCGACACAAGTCTCTGCTTCTCACTCAAATGATATTTCCATTAATCTATCAGATATAAGATAATTATTACCCTATACTTGCAGCAATTGGAATTCCTGGTAAGCCAGTATCTCAGCTGCTAACGGTGTAAATCGATGTTAACTGTGCTACTGCACTAGGTTTATTGGTTTGCATTCTGTCAGTTGGAATCAAGAGTCTTTCTATTTATCTGTAGATTGTCAGCTAAATTCCACACTCTAAAGGTGAACTTTACAATACCAAGAGAAAGTATTCCAGTGATTATGACGTTGGTCTGGAAGAGTCTTTCGATTCCATGCATTGTGGATGCAGTGAAGAGTGTAGATGAACAGGTGGAGACTAGGGTCCACTGCAGAAGCATTCAATTATTCATAGAGATTTCACCATTGAACAAACTGACTCTGAAAATAGAATAATTGAATACGGGGTTGGTGAACAGAATACAGGCACAGATTGTTAGGAATAAACTTTATGTGATATATGTCATTAAGTATCAGTTTGCAGGGTGTGAATATTCCAGAGAGATCGGGAGGGTGACTTAGAGAAGGAAGGAGAAAAGGAACAGGGAGTACGAAACCCAGGGAAAGAGATAAGCAGAAGGGAAGAAAAATAGAAAGAAGCAGTGCTGCGTATAATTCAAGATCATAATGTGCTGAAATATCCAGAACAATTAATGATAGAAACTGTGTGTTGAGGTTGTCTGTTATCAGATTGTGTTAATTTTACTGTTGAACTTGATTCCTCTGTGTGTACTTCTGTCAGGTTCTCATTTTGTTTTGCAGAAAGTTGTTATTCCTTATTAACTTAGTGAATAAATAAACAGAATAGAATCAGTTCTTCACTGATGGTAATTCATTAGTACAATACCGCACTTTAAAATCTCCATGCCTGTCCCCTATTTCCCTCTCTTTGCAAGGGTGTAGATGCCAGTATGTAACAATAGAGGGTAAAACACAGGTGCACAGGGAATTCGGAGGGACAGCTTGCACGAGATCGAATATAGTACGTGGGGTCAGAGTAAGAGGGCACATATAAGGTCTACATTAGGGTTAATGTGTATATAGACGAATGCGTGGGATACAGTAAATAAGGTTGGTGAGCTACATTCAGTGACCCAGGCAATAGCCAGCAATTTGAGGACAGATGGTAAGCAAAATCAATGCCTGTACCCCTCTCATTCGAATACATGGTAAAAGGAGTTTATAAAAGACATCACTGTCAGTACAGGATAGAAATTCGGAACAGACATTTTTTTTTAGTATTTATTCATTTTTATGGAATGTGGGCTTGGCTGACAAGGCCAGAATTTATTGCCAATCCCTAATTGCCCGTGAGAAGGTGGTGGTGAGCTGCCTTTTTGACCGCTGCAGTTGATGTGGGGTAAGAACACATATGGTGCTGTTAGGAAGGTAGTTCCAGGATTTTGACCCAGTGACAGTGAAGGAACGGCAGCCTAGTTCCAAATCAGGATGGTGATTTGTTTGGAGGGGAACTTGCAGGTGGTGGTGTTCTCAAGCATTTGCTGCCATTGTCCTTCTACGTGGTAGAGGTCGCGGGTTTGGAAGGTGTTATCGAAGGATCCTTGGTGCGTTGCTGCAGTGCATCTTGTAGATGGTACACACTGCTGTCACTGTGCGTCGGTGATGGAGGGAGTGAATGTTTGTGAATGGGCTGACAATCAAGCGGGCTGCTTCGTCCTGGATGGTGTCGCGCTTCTTGAGTGTTGTTGGAGCTGCACCCATCCAGGTAATTGGGAAGTATTTCATCACACTCCTGACTTATGCCTTGTAGATGGTCGACAGGATTTGGGGAGTCAGGAGGTGAGTTACTCGCCTCAGGATTCCTAGCCTCTGACCTGCTCTTGTAGCCACAGTGCTTATATGGCTACTCCTGTTCACTTTCGGGTCAATGGTAACTGAACAAATGTTGATAGTGGGAGATTCAGTGATCGTATTCGCAATGAATGTCAAGGGCAGATGGTTAGATTTTCTCTTGTTGGAGATGGTCATTGGCTGACATTTGTGTGGCGCGAATGTTACTTGCCACCTATCAGCCCAAGCCTGGATATTGCTCAGGTCTTGCTGCATTTCTACACGGACTGCTTCAGTATCTGAGGAGTCACAAATGGTGCTGAACATTATACACACATCAGCAAACATCCCCACTTCTGAACTTATGATTGAAGGAAGGTCGTTGATGAAGCAGCGGAAGGTGGTTGGGCCTAGGACACTACACAGAGGAACTCCTGCAGTGATGTCCTGGAGCTCAAATAATTAACCTCTAACAACCACAACTATCTTCCTCTGTGCTAGGTATGACTCCAGCCAGCGGAGAATTTCCCCCCTGATATCCACTGACTTCAGTTTTGCTAGGGCTCCTTGATGCCATTCTGAATCAAATGCTGCCTTGATGTCAAGGGCAGTCACTCTCACATCACCTCTTGAGTTCCACTCTTTGGTCCATGTTTGACCCAAGGCATTAATGTTGCCTGGAGCTGAGTGGCCAGAGAGGATCCCAAACGGAGCGTCACTAATCAGGTTATTGCGAAGCATGTGCCACTTGTTGGCACTGTTAATGATATCATCCATCACTTCACTGATGATTGAGAGTAGACTAACGGGGTGATAAATCGCCAGGTTGGACTTGTCCTGCTTTTTGTGTACAGGACATACCTGGGCAATTTTCCACATTGCCCGGTAGATGCCAGTGTCGTTACTGGAACAGGTTGGCTAGGGGTGCAGCAAGTTCTGGAACACAGGACTTCAGTACTATTGTGGGACTGTTGTCAGGGTCCACAGCCTCTGCAGTATCCAGCGCCTTCTGTCGTTTCTTGATATCACGTAGATTGAATCGAATTGACTGAAGACTGGCATCTGTGATGCTGGGGACTTCAGGTGGATGCCGAGATGGATAATCAGGTCGTCAATTCCGGCTGAAGATTGCGGTAAATGCTTCTGCCTTATCTCTTACACTGAAGTTCTGGGCTCCCCCATGATTGAGGATGGGATGTTTGTGGAGCCACCTCCTCCAGCTACTTGTTTAATTGTCCACCACCATTCACGACTGGATATGGCAGGACTGCAGAGCTTAGATCTGATCCGTTGGTTATGGAATCGCTTAGCTCTGTCTATCGCATGCTGCTTACTCCGTTGGGCATGCAAGCAGCCCTGGGTTGTAGCTTCACCAAGTTGACAGCTCATTTTGAGGTATGCCTGGTGCTGCTCCTGGCATGCTCTCCTGCACTATTCATTGAACCAGGGTTGGTCGCACGGCTTGATGGTAATTGTAGAGTGGGGAATATGCCGGGCCTTGAGTTTACAGATTCTCTTTGAGTACAATTCTGCTGCTGTTGATGGCCCACAGGGCCTCGTGGATGCCCAGTTTTGCATTGATAGATCTGTTTAAAATCTGGATTGCATCTATTATACTGCAAGGAGTCTTACTAGTAAGGCAGATGAATTGAGGACGTTGATTAGCACATGGGATTATGATACTATTTCTATCACAGAGACATGGTTGAGGGAGGGGCTGGACTGGCAGCTCAATATTCCAGGGTATAGAATCTTCAGGCGTGGCAGGGAATGGGATAAAAGAGGAGGTGGCATTTCACTATTGGTCAAGCAGTCAATTACTGCAACACGAAAGTATGATAACTTAGGAGGTTCCTCAAATGAGACCCTATGAGCATAACCTAAGAACAAAACTGCGGCAATTACTTGGCTGGGAGTGGCATCAGGCCTCCAACATTCAGGGAGAGATAGAGGAGCAGATATGTAGGAAAATCACATAAGGATGTAAAGATAATAGGGAAATAACTGTAGGGGATTTCAACTTACCTAATATCAACTGGGATAGTCTTAGTGCAAAAGTCTTAAAGGGGGCATAATTCTTTAAATGCATACAGGAGGTATGTTTGAGCCAGTACGTAGAGAGTCCTAGAAGAGAATGGGCAGTACTGGTCCTAATCCGAGGGAATGAAGCTGGACAAGTGGTAGAAGTGACAGTGGGGGTGCATTTCGGGGAAAGTGACCATAAACTCTGTAGGATTTAAGGTAGTTATGGAAAATACCAAAGACGGGCTGAAAATAACGGTAGTGAATTGAGGTAAGGCCGATTTCAATCTGATAAAACAGGATCTGGGCAAAGTGGACTGGGAGCTACTTGTCGGAAGGTCTACATCAGACCAGAGGGAGTCATTCAAAGAGGACAATAGTGAAGGTTCAGAGCCAACATGTACCAGTTAAGGTAAAGGGTAGCACCAAAAAATCCAGGGAACCTTGGATGTCAAGGGATATAGAGGGTTGGATTAGGAAAAAAAATGCTTATGGCAGATTCAGAGGCCTGAAAACAGTGGAGGCATTGAAGGGGTACAGAAAGTGTAGGGAGGGATAATTAAAAAAGTAATTAGGAGAGCGAAGCGGGGACATGACTAAATACTGGCAGGCAAAATAAAGAAAAATCCTAAGGCATTTTATAGGTATACTAAAGGCAGGAGGATAACCCGGGAAAGAGTAAGGCCAATTAGGGACCAAAGTGGCAATCTTTGTGTGGAGCCGCAGGACATAGGTGAAGTTTTAAATGTTTACTTTTCATCTGTGTTCACTATGGAGAAGGACGATGAAGGTGTAGAGATTAGGGAGGGGGATTGTGATATACTTGAACAAATCAGCATTGAAAGGGAGGAAATAGTAGCTGTTTTAGCGGGCTAAAAAGTGGACAAATCCCCAGGCCAGATGAGATGTATCCCAGGCTGTTATGTGAGGCAAGGGAGGTGATAGCAGGGACAACACATTTGCAAATCCACCCTGGCCACAGGAGAGGTACCAGAGGACTGGAGTACAGCGAATATGGTACCATCATTTAAGAAGGGTAGCACGGATAAACCAGGTAACTGCAGGCCGGTGAGTCCACCATCAGTAGTTGGGAAACTATTGGAAAAAAATCTGAGGGACAAGATTAATCTCCACTTGGGGAGGCAGGAATTAATCAGGGATAGTCAGCATGGCTCTGTCAAGGGGAGATCGTGTCTAACTAAGCTGATTGAATTTTTGAGGTGGTAACTAGATATGTGGACGAGGGTAAAGCAGTTGATATAGTCTACAGGGACTTCAGTAAGGCTTTTAATACATTCCCGAATGGGAGATTAGTTAAGAAAGTAAGCCCCCATGGGATCCAGGGCAATTTGGTAAATTGGATCCAAAATTGGCTCAGCGGCAGGAGGCAGAAGGTGATTGTCAAAGGTTGTTTTTGCGAGTGGAAGCCTGTGACCAGTGGTGTACCACTGGGATCGGTGCTGGGGCCATTGCTGTTTGCAGTGTACATTAATTATTTAGACTTGAGTATAGGAGGTATGATAAGTAAGTTCGCAGATGACATGAAAATTGGTGATGTTGGAAATAGTGAGGAGTAAAGCTTCAGATGGCAGGACGATAAAGATGGGATGCGAGGATGGGCAAAGCATTGGCAAATGGAATTTAATCCTGAGAAATGTGAGGTGATGCTTTTTGGGAGGACTAACAAAGCAAGGGAACACACAATGGATGATAGGACCCTCGGAAGTACAGAAGGTCAGAGGGACCTTAGTGTACTAGTCCATAGATCACTGAAGGCAGCAACACCAGTAGATATGGTGGTTAGGAACGCATATGGCATACATTCCTTTATTTGCAGAGTCATAGAATATAAGAGTAGGGAGGTGATGATGGAGCTGTATAAAACTCTAGTTATCCCACAGCTGGAGCACTGTGTACAGTTCTGGGCACCACACTATAGGAAGGATGTGATTTCACTGGAGAGGCTGCAGAGGTTTTCATCAGGATGTTGCCTGGGCTGGAGCATTTCAGCTATGCAGAGAGACTGAAAAGCTAGCGTTGTTTTCCTAAGAGCAAGGAAGCCTGAGAGGGGCCATGATTGAAGTATACAAAATTATGAGGGGCATTGATAGGATGGATAGGAAGAAACATTTTCCCTCAGCGGGAGGGGTCAATAACCAGGGGACATATATTTCAGGATAGGGGCAGGAGGTTTAGAGGGGATTTGAGGTAGAAATAAAATCACCCAGTGGGTGGTTGGAATCTGGAGCGCACTGCCTGAAGAGGTGTTAGCGGCAGGAACCCTCACAACATTTAAGAAGTATTTAGATGAGCACTTGAAACGCCATACCTTACAAGGCTACGGGCCAAGTGCTGGAAAATGGGATTATAATAGTTAGGTGCTTGATGGCCAGCACGGACAGGATGGGCCGAAGGGTCTGTTTCTGTGCTGTCTAACTCTATGACTCTAAACTCTGTCCTATTTAGCACGGTTGTAGTGCCACCCAACACGATGCAGGATATCCTCAAAGTGAAGGCGGGATTTCGTCTCCACAAGGACTGTGCGTTGCTCACTATGACTAATACTGTCATGAACAGATGCATCTGAGGCATTCAGATTGGTGAGAGTGAGGTCAAGTATGTTTTTCCTTCCTGTTCGATCCCTCACCACCTGCTGCAGACGCAATCTTGCAGCTATGTCCTTCAGGACTGGGCCAGTAGTGGTGCTACCGAGCCACTCTTGGTGATGGAAATTGAAATCTCCCCCGCCCCCATAGTACATTCTGTGCCTTTTGCCATCCTCGGTGCTTCCTCTAAGCAGTGATAAACATGGAGGTGTACTGATTCATCAGCTGAGTGATGGCGGTAGGTAGTAATAAGCAGGATGTTTCCTTTCCCATATTTGACCTTCCCAACACTTCGCAACCTCTCACCATTTAAGAAATACACTGCCTTTTTGTTTTTTTCTACCAAAGTGGATCACTTCACACTTATAAACATTATAGTCCATTTGTTATATTCTTTCCGATTTTCCAAATTCCCTTGAAGCCTCCTTGCACCTTTGGTCCCCAAATCCAAATCATCTATATACATTGTGAACAGCTCTGGCCCCAGCACTGATCTTTGTGGTACCCTACTGGTATCAGCCAGACAACCTGAGAATGACTCATTTATTCCGATTCTCTGTTAACCAATTCGCAAACCATTCCAGTATATTGCCCCTAATCCCATGTGCTCCAATTTTATTTACTAACCTCCTGTGTGGGACATTCTTAAAAGCCTTCTGAAAATCCAAACACACCACATCCAAAGGTTCTCCTATTTTTATGCTACCAGTGGCATCCTCCGAAAACTCCACCAAGTTTGTCAAACATGATTTCCCTTTCACAAAACCATGCTGACTCTGCACAATCATATCGTTATTTTCCAAGTGTCCAGTTATCTCATCCTTGTAATACATTCTAACATTTCCAGACGACTGACTGCAAAGTAACAGGTCTGCAGAACAATGAACAACGAAAATTACAGCACAGGAACAGGACCTTCGGCCCTCCAAGCCTGCACCGATCCAGAAACACTATCGAAACATGTCGCCTATTTTTAAGTGTCTTTATCTCTTTGCTTCATGCCCATTCATGTATCTGTCTAGATATATCTTAAAAGACGCTACCGTGCCCGCGTCTACCACCTCCACTGACAACGCGTTCCAGGCACCCACCACCCGCTGCGCAAAGAGCTTTCCACGCATATCCCCCCTAAACTTTTCCCCTCTCACTTTGAACTCGTGACCCCTAGTAATTGAATCCCCCGCTCTCGGAAAAAGCTTCTTGCTATCCACTCTGTCTATACCTCTCATGATTTTGTACACCTCAATCAGGTCCCCCCTCAACCTCCGTCTTTCTGATGAACATAATCCTAATCTACTCAACGTCTCTTCATAGCTAGCGCCCTCCATACCAGGCAACATCCTGGTGAACCTCCTCTGCACCCTCTCCAAAGCATCCTTTTGGTAATGTGGCGACCAGAACTGCACGCAGTATTCCAAATGTGGCCGAACCAAAGTCTTACACAACTGTAACATGACCTGCCAACCCTTGTACTCAATACCCCGTCCGATGAAGGAAAGAATGCCGTATGCCTTCTTGACCACTCGATTGACCTGCGTTGCCACCTTCAGGGAACAATGGACCGGGACACACAAATCTCTCTCTACATCAATTTTCCCCAGGACTTTTCCATTTACTGTATAGTTCACTCTTGAATTGGATCTTCCAAAATGCATCACCTCGCATTTGCCCTGATTGAACTCCATCTGCCATTTCTCTGCCCAACTCTCCAATCTAGCTATATTCTGCTGTATTCTCTGACAGTCCCTTTCACTATCTGCTACTCCACCAATCTTAGTGTCGTCTGCAAACTTGCTAATCAGACCACCTATATTTTCCTCCAAATCATTAATGTATATCACAAACAGCAGTGGTCCCAGCACGGATTTTGAGAAACTCCCTTCCACTGCTACTCTCTGTCTCCTGTTGCCCAGCCAGTTCTTTATCCATCTAGCTAGTACACCCTGGACCCTATGCGACTTCACTTTCTCCATCAGCCTGCCATGGGGAACCTTATCAAACGCCTTACTGAAGTCCATGTATATGACATCTTCAGCCCTTCCCTCATCAATCAACTTTGTCACTTCCTCAAAGAATTCTATTAAGTTGGTAAGACATGACCTTCCCTGCACAAATCCATGTTGCCTATCACTGATGAGCCCATTTTCTTCCAAATGGGAATAGATCCTATCCCTCAGTATCTTCTCCAGCAGCTTCCCTACCACTGACGTCAGGCTCACCGGTCTATAATTACCTGGATGTTCCCTGCTACTATTCTTAAAAAAGGGGACAACATTAACAATTATCCAGTCCTCTGGGACCTCACCCGTGTTTAAGGATGCTGCAAAGATATCTGTTAAGGGCCCAGGTATTTCCTCTCTCTCTTTCCTCAGTAACCTGGGATAGCTCCCATCCAGACCTGGGGACTTGTCCACCTAAATGCCTTTTAGAATACCCAACACTTCCTCCCTCCTTATGCCGACTTCACCTAGAGTAATCAAACATCTGTCCCTCACCTCAACATCCGTCATGTCCCTCTCCTCGGTGAATACCGATGCAAAGTACTCGTGTAGTTCTCCATTTTCTCTCTCGCTGCCTTCTTAAACTGTTGGGATACATTTGTTACTTTCCATGCTCCAGGAACCCTTCCAGAATTTATAGATTGTTGAAAGAAAACCATAAATTCATCTACCATCTCTACAGCCACCTCGTTTAGTACTCTGGGTTCTGGGTCATCTGGTCCAGATGATTTATCAACTTTGAACCAAATTAATATTTCGAGTGTAACTCCTAACTCTTTAGTGATATTGGCTGCTCTCAGTATCTCTTTTTTTCCCCAAGTCCCTTTGTGCCCTAGATTTTTTGGGAGATTTGATGTGCCTTCCTCCGTGACGATGGACACAAAGTTATTATTTAGTCTCTCTGCCATTTCCACATTCTCCACGACAAACTCCCTTGTCTCCACCTGCAAATGACTCACATTCGTAGTTGATAATTGTCTCCTTTTCACATATCTAAAGAGGCTTTTACAGTCCGTTTTTATGTTTCTAGCTAGCTTCCATTCATCGTCTCTTATCCCTTTGTTTATCAGTTTCCTGGTCCTCCTTTGCTGGATTCTAAATTGCTCCCATTCGTCTGGCTTACCACTTTTTCTGGCGATCTTATGAGTCACGTCCTTTGACCTAATGCAAAATTTAACTTCATTTTAGGTATTAAGCTTTCTTAAGATTTAACTTTAGTTTGAAGGTTGATTCAACTTTCCTGTTGAGTTATTGCGTCTTTGAGGAATGTGTGTTTGTTTTGTTTGCTCCCCCTTGCTGTTTCTTAGCTCCACCCAAATAGATTCTCGATCTTGCTCCTTCGATCAAAGATTCTTTCTCACTATCGTATTGATCTCGCCCCTTAGTAACAGCGCTACACCACCTCCTTTGCTCCTCTGCCTATCCCGCCTAAATGTCAAATAACACAGAAATATCCAGATCAGAGTGCTTGTCACCCTGTAACTATGGCCGTCTCTGGGAGGCCTTCCCGACCCACTCCTGCCTCCGCTCCACATGACGTCGTCCGAGGGGGGGGCGGGGCGAAAAATGGGCGGCCCGTCCCAGGCCAATCGAAGCCCTTAAGTGGCCACTTCATGGCCACTTAAGGGCCTTCGCAGCCCCTTCCCTCACAAGGATTTAACCCGTGGCAAGCGCTCGTCCTGGAGTCTGGGAAAGGCGGCCGGTGAGAGTGAACAGCCTTTCCTGACCCCGCCGGGGGCGGGAGCGGGGGGCGCGGAAGAGTCCCTGACAATCTGGAACAGAGTGCCCGAGTGAAGGCCTCTCCTGCTTCTCCAACCACCTCCAGGGCCCAAGACGTTCCCCTCCCCCCCAAACGACCGTCCTTGCCTCGCTGGGGCCCGACTGATTACCCAGGTGAGGTAACTCACACTTACCTGGAGTCCTGGCTCCATGTCCTTGGCTGGGCCGCAGTCCCAGCAGTAGCCACCACTCCCGGTGACACTGCTGGGACTAAGAACTGCCGGCCCGATGATTGGCTGGCAGCTCACTGAGGCGGGATTATCTCCCTCAAGCGGATGGACGTCCCGCCTCAGAACAATTAAAGCCTGGGAACCCATAAAATGCGGGACAGATCCGCGGGCTAGGCAGGAGCGTGTTCGCCATCGACTTTTACATCAGTGGCCAGCTCCCGTCTGCCCAACCTAACGTCCAGCCCTGTATCTCTGTAATGGCAACAAAATCATTGCCATTTACCTCTATTTGTGCCTTCAAATCATCTACCATGTCGTGAATTATGCGTGCATTCAGGTAGAGTGCCCTTACCTTTGTATCAACAGTATTTCTCATACAACTCCTATTTGATGTTTGCCTTTATCTCGCCTGCCTTCCAATTTCGCTTACTACCTTCTGCTTCCTGTTACCTGTCTTGCTCCCCTCCAATCTGAGCTCCCTCTGAGGTTCCCGACCGCCAGGCAATTTATTTAAAACCCTTCCCAACAGCACCAGCAAATCCCTACGAGGATGGCAATCCCAGTCCTTTTAAAGCGCAGCCTGTCCATGTTGTACCAGTCCCACCTTCCACAGAGCAGATCCCAATGCCTCAGAGTTATGATGCTCTCCCTCCTGCACCAATTCTCCAGCCACGTGTTCAATTACCTAGTCTTCCTATTCATATCCTCAGTAGCACGTGGCACTGCAGCAATCCTGAGATTACTGCTTTTTTGGTCCTCCTTTTTAATTTATAATCATAACTCCTTAAACTCAACTTTCAGGACCTCATCCCTCTTCTTACGGATGTCTTCGGTACCAATGTGGACCACGACCTCTGGATGTTCACCCACCCCAGAAGAATGTCCTACAGCCTCTCCGTGACAAACTTGATCCTCTCACCTGGGAGGCAACATAGCATCCTGGTGTCACATCTATGACTGTAGGAACGCCTGTCAATTCCCCTAACTAACGAAATTCCTGTCACTATTTCTCTTCCACTCTTCTTCCTTCCCTTTTTGAATGGTTCTTCAAATGGAGCGTTTGGTTCCAGCGAAAGCCACAGTCATAGCGCAAGACTGACTCTCCACCAGCCCCACCCCGAGTCCCGTACTGGATTTACAGGTCCCTCTCCAGTGAGATTCCTCTCAGGTCTCCTGCCTCTCATCTCTCCGAGATATGTGTGGGTGTCAAGCACCAGTCTTGATGTACAGTTCCCTTTCCCTACATTTCCTGCCAGGCCCGCTGCCTCTCCATTTTCCCAGTTAGGAATGGGCACAGACCCTCGGTTTTGATTGATAGAGGCTCTCTCTAGTTGCAATTCCTCTCAGGACCACTGCCTCTCTGCTCTCGCAGATAAGTGCAGGCCTCACACCCCAGTCTTGATTTACAGTTTCCTCTCCCATTCTACGCCTCCCAGACCTGCTGCCTTTCCACTCTCCCAGTTAAGAGTGGGCACAGAGCCCCAGTCTTGATTTATGGGTGCCTCTTCCTTGTTGTGATTTCTCTCAGGCCCGCTGCCTCTCCGCTCCCCCAGGCAAGTGCGGGCCCCATGCCGTGGTCTTGATTGATAGGTGCCTCCTTGGTGAAATTCCTCCCAAGTCCGTGGCCTCTCCACTCTCCCAAATAAGAGTGGACCCTAACTCTGGTACTGATTTACAGGTGCCTCTCTGGTGTAATTCCTCCCAGTTCCACTCTGTCTCCGCTGCCCCAGGCAAGTGTGGGCCCGAGGCCCAGTCTTGGTTTATAATTCTCCCTCAGTGTGACCTTTTGTTGTAACACTGGGGAGGCAGTGCTCTTGTGGTATTGGTATGGGATTAGTAATCCCGAATACTTCTCTGTGGGCGTGGTTTCAAATCCCACCGTGGCAGAAGGTTGAATTTAATTCAATTAATAAAAAAAAACAATTAAAAGGTCTAGTCGAATGAAGGCCAGAAAACCATTGTCGACTGTTGCAACAAAACAGTCTGCTTCACCTATGTCTTTTAGGGAATAGCATTTGCTGGTCTAGCTGACATGTTACTCCAGATCGACAGAAATATGGTTGACTCTTAAAATGCTCTCCGAAGGTACTCAGCTGTACCTATTCGCTAAAAGGCCAATGAGGAATTGGCACCAGGCATCGATTGAGGTAGCAGAAATGACAACGGCAACCTCAGCCCTGTCAACCATGCAAAGTCCTCCTTACTAACATCTGGAGGCAGGTGCCATAGTTGGAAGAGCTGTCCCACAGACGAGTCAAGTGATACGCACTGAATCACACCTTACAGAAAATATCCCAGATTCCACCACCACCATCCCTATGTCCTGTCCAACCAACAGGGCAGACCCAGCAGAGGTGGTGGCACAGTGGCATAAAGTCGGGAGGGATATGTCCTGGGAGTCGTGAATATTGACGCCAGACCCCATGAAGTCTCATAGCATCAGGTAAAAGATGGGCAAGGAAACGTCCAGCTGATTATCAACTACTGCCCTCCCTCAGCTCCTCCGTGTTGAATACCACTTGGAGGATGCACTGAGAGTGGCAAGGGCACAGAATGTACTCTGGCTGGGCAACTTCAATGTTCATCACTAAGAGTGGCTCGGTAGCACAACTACTGACCGAACAAGCCGAGTTCTAAAGGGCATAGTTGCTAGGTCAGGTCTGCGGAATGTAGTGATGGAAGGAACAAGAGGGAAAAACATGCTTGAACTCATCCTCACCAATCTGCCAGCCGCAGATGTATCTGTCCATGACAGAATTAGTAAGAGTGGCCACTGCCCAATTTTTGTGGATGCGAAGTCCCCTCTTCACATGTTTAGTTTAGTTTGGAGATACAGCACTGAAACAGGCCCTTCGGCCCACCGAGTCTGTGCCGACCATCAACCAACCATTTATACTAATCCTACACTAAGCCCATATTCCTACCACATTCCCACCTGTCCCTACATTTTCCTCCATATACTAGTGGCAATTTATAATGGCCAATTTACCTACCAACATGCAAGTCTTTTGGCTTGTGGGAGGAAACCGGAGCACCCGGAGAAAACCCACGCAGACACAGGGAGAACTTGCAAACTCCACACAGGCAGTACCCAGAATTGAACCCGCGTCCCTGGAGCTGTGAGGCTGCGGTGCTAACCACTGCGCCACTGTGCCGCCCTTCGAGTATACTTTCCATTGTGTTGTGTGGAACTACCACCGTGTTAAATGGGATAGATTTCGAACAGATCTAGCAATGAAAATCTGTGAATCCGTGAGCTGCAGCGGAGTTGTTCTCAAACAAAATCTGTAACCTCATAGACCGGCGTATCTCCCGTTACCAACAAGCCAGGGGATCAACACTGGTTCAATGAAGAGTGCAGAGGGGCATGCCTGGAGCAGCACCAGGCATACCTCAAAATAAAGTGTCAACATGGTGAAGTTACAGCCCAGGATTACTTGCATGCCAAACTGCGTAAAGAGCGTGTGGTAGACAGAGCTAAGTGATCCCATAAACAATGGATCAGATCTAAGTTCTGCAGTCCTCCCACATCTGGTCATGAATGGTGATGGACAATTCAACAAGTAACTGGAGGAGGTGATTCCACAAATATCCCCATCCTTAATGATGGGGGAGCCCAGCACATCAGTGCGAAAGATAAGGCCGAATCGCCGAGATGATGATCCATCTCGGCCTTCTCCTGGAGTCCCTAGCATCACAGTTGCCAGTCTTCAGCCAATTCGATTCACTCCACGTGTTTTCAAGGCACTGTATACTGCAAAGCCTTTGGGCTCTGAAAATATTACAGCAATAGCATTGAAGACCTGTGCTCCAGAACTTGCCGTGCCCATAGCCAAGCTGTTCCAGTACTGCTCCAACACGGGTATCTACCTGGCAATGTGGAAAATTGTCCAGGTACTTCCTGTACACAAAAAGCAGTACAAATTCAACCTGGCCAATTACCGCCTCATGATTCTACTCTCAATCATCAGAAAGGTGATGGACAGTGTTGTTGACAGTGCTGTCAAACGGCATTTGCTAGGTAATAACCAGCTCAGTGTCGCTCAGTTTGGGTTCTGCCAGGGCCGCTCAGCTCATGACCTCATTACAGCCTTGGTTTAAATATGGATAAAAGAGCTGAACTCAGCAGGTGAGGTGAGAGTGACGGCCCTTAATATCAAGGCAGCATTTGACCGAGTATAGCATCAAGCAGCCCTAGTAAAACTAGAGTCAATGGGAATCAGGTGGAAACCCCTCCACTGGTTGAAATCATACCCAGCGCAAAGGAAGATGGTTGTGGTCGTTGGAGATCAATCAACTGAGCTCCAAGACATCACTGCATGAGTTCATCAGGGCAGTGTCCTAGGCCAACCATCTTTAGCTGCTTCATCAATGACCTTCCTTCAATTATAAGGTCAGAAGTGGGGATGTTCACTGATGATTGCACAATGTTAATCACCATTCATGACTCTCTGCTAAGTAAATTGTCAACACAAATTGGTTCAGCAGCCCCTTGCTTTCCGTTGTTGCCTTTATTTGAGAACAAGTGAAAACTACTCTTACTTACAAACCGCTGACCATCTAGTGTACACATAAAATACCTGTTCAACAGCTTCCATTATCAAAGGTTATCGAATCATGGAGCGCAGGAGGAGGTAATTTAACAAATCACGCCAGCGCCAGATCTTTGAAGGAGTTTGACAATTTGTTCCTCTCCCCTGTTCTTTTCTCCCAGTTCAGCAAATCACCCTGTTCGTACTGATCCAATTCCCTTTTGATAGTTTCTGTTAAATCTGCTTCCACAACCCTTTCAGGAAGTGAATACCAAATCATAAACACTCGCTGTGTCAAGAAAAGAAAATCTCCTCATCTCTCCTCTGTTTGTTTGTTAATCAACATTAAACTGTGTTCTCTGGTTACTGACCCTTCATCCAGTCAAACCAGATTCTCTTTACTTATTCTAGCAAAACACTTCATCATTTTGAGCCCCTCGATTAAATCTCCCTTTTATCATCCCTGCTCGAAGGAGAACAATCCCAGCTTTTCTCCACATAACATGAATTCCCTCATCCCTGTTATCATTCAAGTATATCACCTACATACCATCTCGAAGGCCCTGAAATCCTTCATAAAGTGTGGTGCCCAGAATGGGACACAATACTCCAGCTGAGGCCTAAACAGTCATTTAGCTCGTCTTCGCAGAATGTTCTTGTGTTTTTTTTATTCTTCGCTTCTAGTTATAAAACTAACGATCCCATATGCTTTTTTAAAAACTTCACAACTTGTCCAGCCACCATTGAATATTTGTGTACGTGCACACCCAGGTCTCTATTCTCCTGTCGGATCTTTGAAAAGGTGCAGTTTCGTTTCTATTCACTCCCCTTATTATCCCTCACAAAATAATCACTTCCCCAATTCTATGTGTTAAACTTCATTCACCATGTGAATTTTCATTTCACCATCAGACTGTCCATGTCCTCCTGAAGCCGGCTACTACCCTCCAGACTGGTTACTACATTTATAAGTTTCCTGCTTTATACAAACGTTGAGACTCTGCTCTTTACACATAAGTTTTTGTCATGTATCTATTTATCTATATGTCAGAAAGAGTACTGTTTCTGATACTGACCTCTGAGAAACAGCACTGTTTCCACCCCCTCGGCCATCAGTCTGAACAATTCAGCACTTCTCTCTGCTTTCTGTCCCTGAGTCAGTGTCGTATCCACACCATCACTGTCACATTAATCCATGTGTTCCATTTTCATACCAGATCTATGAAATGTCATTTGATGACAGGTCTTTTGTTTTCTTTTATTCTATGCTTCCCGTTATAAATCGAATTTAAAAAAGCCTTCACAACTTTTTCGGCCACCATTGAATATTTGTGTACATACACACCCACGTCTCTCTACTCCTGTACCAACGTTTAAATGGTGCAGTTCAGTTTCTATTCACTCCCCTTATAATCCCTCCCAAAATGATCACTTCCCCAATTCCATGTGTTAAACTTCATTCTCCATGTATATGCTGATTTCACCATCAGACTCTCTATTTCCCCCTGAAGCCTACTAAACTCCTGTGCACTGGTTACTATTTTTATGATGTCGTGTCATCTGCAAATGTTGAAATTATGCTTTTTACATAGAAGTCTATGTCGTATATATATATCTATCTATCTATATACCAGGAACAGCAGAGGTTCTGATATCGACCTCCAGGAAACAGCGCTGTGTACTACATCACTACCCCGTCCCCCACTGCCTCCCCCACCCCCCGCCCCACCAGACTGAACAAACACTGTTTACCACTTCTCTCTGCTTTCTGTCCCTATGTCAATGTCATATCCATACTGTTTCTGTCCCATTTTCCCATGGGATTCATTTTTCCTGACAAATCAATTAAATGGCATTTGATCACAGGTCTTTTGAAAGTCCATATACATAACACCAACCACACTGGCCTCATCAACACTCACTTTTACGTTGCAACCAAACTCGATCAAGTTCATCAGACATGATTTGGCATTAACCTATTGGTGCTGATTGCCATTTATTAACGTATATTTTTCCAAGCAAGTTTATTTTTCCTTTTTATGCAGGGATATGGTCTTTAGAAACTTCCAACCACCGACGTTGGATGAATGGTCAGTAGTTGCAGGGTTTATCCTTTCTGTACTTGCATAAGCCGGGTGTAAAACCTACAACCCTCCAGTCCTCTGTCACCACTCCCATATCCAAGGAGTATTGAATGATTCTGGCCAGTAACTCTGGTATTTCCAACCGTCCTTCTCTCAGCAATCCTCATACATCCCATCAAAACTGGTTAAAAGTTCTAGTTTATAGTGGTAAAAGAAGTCTTGGAGTCAAAGGAGTTAACTGAATCAGAGATTGTAATTAATGTCTGTCTCCATGGACCCCAATTGTGTCACTGGTTGGTGTCTCCCTTTTATTAATAAGAGTCTCCTTTTAATGTGTTTTCCCATAGTGTCAATGGGACCGTCACCCCCATCACTAACAGGAATCAGAAGCTCCAGGCAGAGAGTGAGAGAGTGTCGTTCAGAATCTGAGAACACGAGATTGCAATTTTACAACAAAGTCTCAGTAAATGAGAACAATTGATTGGAATGCTGCAACAATGGCTCAGAATCTAAGAACAAATGATCTTCATGTTATAACATTGGGCTGGAGCTTCCCCTATTGGTTTGCTAACGTTACTGCAGACTGGATGACATTAGATTATCGAATCTGTTCCGTGCTGAAGTTGATTTAATTGATTTACTGTCCCTTCCTTGCTATTGTTGGTGTCCCTGGTAAGTCTCTGTATCCAAGTGTTAGATCTATAAACCATATTTCACTGATTTAGTGTTCTTGTTACTTGAATCTTGGGAAGAACAAAGTCGTTTCTTCAGTCTTTGTCACAAACTCCATTCCCTATCTTGATCTGCATCACCCTCGCTGCCCAATGACAGAAGCTGAACCAGACTATTTGCAACCTCTGACAGTTAGTTAAGGCTGAGCTGAGTTTATCCTGATATTCTATAAATCTACAAACTTCCCTACTACCATAAATAAAAACAAGAAATGCTGGAAATACTCAGCAGGCCTGGCAGCATCTGTGGAAAGAGAAGCAGAGTTAAAATTTCAGGTCAGTGACCCTTATTCGGAACTGCCTACTACCACCTCCACAATATCACTGCCTCCACCACTGCCTCAGCACATTTGCTACATAAACTATCATCCATGCATTTATTTAATCTGCAGGTGAGAATTCCAATTCTATCCTGGCCACCATCCTAATTACAAATCCCCAGAAACTACAGTTGGAACTCTGCTGAATGTATCCTAACTCACACCAAACACCGATCACACATCACCCCTGTGCTCACTGATCTACACTGGCTCCCGGTCTGGCAACACTTTAATTTTAATATTCTCATTCTTATGTTTTTATGTCTTATGTCCCTCCATTGCCTCACCACTCCAATTAGTCTCACTCCCCTGCCATTTCCCATATTCCTGCAAATTGATTACTTTTAGGTATTTTGCTGATTCAATTTTTGAAGTGAAATATATTGCATTGCTATCTCCCCCGATAGTGATTTTCACTCTCTAACAGGACTGGTGCCAATGCTACGGAATGCTGGATCCGCAAAATGATGTGCGCTGTGCACCATCTACTTCTGGTATGGCCTGCACAGTGACCCATGCTGAGCATTGCTCTAGGCGGGGCGTATCGTGCATGTGCCATTATTGTGAGGAGGGTTTTGTATGCGGCATCAATGTACCATTCCGACAGCTTTGATGTATAACTTTTAAACTTGGTCTGTGCATGTCCAATGACTGCCTGTGTTAGTCATTCTCAGCTGAACATACAATCAGTAGCACAAGGAACCCCCTCGAGTCTTATTTAAAAAGGACCAGGCACCCAACTTACAGGTGAAGTGGTTTTGACTTACTACTGCTATTGTAAAGTTAGTGGAGTTTCTCTGGATGTTTTTCTGGAGGTTGTGTTGTGAGCTGCTGAATGCATTCAGGGAGTACAGAGGATTTGGTGACCCAACTCTGGACGAAGTATGGGAACTGTTGATACAGGTTCACTGCGTCGGTAACATGATTAACAAATGGAGCAGTGGCTGCAGAGAGGGGAAGCTCTGCAAAGGTGGAGCAGGAGTGGGCTCTGCCCTACCCACCCCGGGTTTTCCAAGAGCATTTTTCCTACCTACACCTAACCCTTCAGCAGTGTGTGAGGTGACTCTGATTCAATGCGGAGGTGATCCCAGAGCTGTGGTGAGGGATTGGGGGTGGGACAGAAAGCAGGAGGTCCATGGTCCCACCAACTGCAGCTTGTACAACATCTCAGACAGCATGATGAGGGGGATGTGGGAGTTGGGAAGTAGATATGGCAGGAACATAGCATCATCCTGAATGCTCTCGATGATGTAGAGAACCATCTCCTCCCTTAGGCTTAGGGCATGAAAGTATAGCCTGCCCCCACCGGTTCACTGCTGCTCCCTGTGATTATGGGCTGCCTTGTCCTGTAAGTGAGAGGGCAGAATGTCAGTGATTGTGTTGCACTGTATTTGGGTGATGTGCCTGCCATAGCTGAATAGATGGAGGTATGTGGGTGCAGTGAGAGGTGGATGTGAGGCTGGTATCAGAGGAAGGTGTGTGAGGATGAGGTGGAGGATGTGAATGTTAGGTATGAGTCTTGAGTGTTAGGGACTGCTGATGGGTGAGTGATGGGGCTGTAGTACATTGAACAGTGTGTGAGTTTGGTGGAGTTGGGAGTAGGAGATGTCAAGTGGAAATGAATTCACTGACATTGACCACCTGTGTGAGCTCATTAAACTTCTAATCAGTTCTGATGAAAGGTCATTGACCTGAAACGTCAGCCCTGCTTTTCTCTCCACAGATGCGGCCAGACCTGCTGACTATTTCCATCACTTTCAGTTTTTATTTCAGATTTCCAACATTTGCAGTATTTTTCACCTTTTCGGGAAAATGACTGGCTTTAAGAGATTAAGCCTGGCTGATGCATATGCCAGCCTCGCACGCAGTTAGTTAATAGTCCAGCCAAACAGCAGCATGGGTCCTACTGGGCAGTCCATTCATGGCAATTAGGAGATGAAGTCTACGTGTCACCTGCCTCAACGGGAATGGGCACAAGCCTCCCTTTCTCTCTGACTCTAATCTACACAGCACATTAACCCCATGGCCCCCATCTCTTTCTCTCTCTCAAACTCTGCATCTTGTTCATAGAATCAGTGAATGATGCCACACAGAAACTGGCTATTTGGTTCATTGTTTCAGTGCTGTCTCTTTGAAAGAGCTATCTCATTTGTTCCTTTCCCCTCATGTATCCCCAGACCACTGTACTTTTTCCTGTTCGGGTATTTGTTAATTATGCTTTTGAAAGATATTATTGAATCTGCTCCCACCATGTTTTCAGGCAGTGAATGCCAGATCCCAACAACTCGCTGTGTAAGAAAATTCTCCTCATTTCACCTCTGGTTCTTTATCCATTGCCTTCAGTCTGTGTCTTCGTAATACTGTACTTTCTGAAACAGTTTCACATTAATTACCCTATCAAAACCCTTCATAATTTTGAATTCGATATTAAATCTCCTCTTACCCTTCACTGCTCTAAAGACAACAATCCCAGCTTTTCCAATCTCTCCACGTAACTGACTCCCCAGATCCCTGGTATCATTCTAGTACATCACCTCTGTATCTTCACTAAGTCCTTGACATCTTTACCAAAGTGTGGTGATAATAATTGGACACATTTCTGCAGATGGGACCTAACCAATGATATATAAAAATAAAACTTCTCCCTGACCTTTGCTGCTCTATGCCTCTGTTTGTAAAACCAAGGGCACCATATTTTTATATAACCTTGTCAACTTGTCCTGCTCCCTTCAAAGTTCTGTGTGCATGTCCTATAGGTCTCTCAGTTCCTGCACGCGCATTTAAATAATACCCGAAGAAGGGTCTCTGACCCGAAACGTTAACTCTGCTTCTCTATCCACAGATGCTGCCAGACCTACTGAGTGGTTCCAGCATTTCTTGTTTTTATTTAAATAATACACTTTTGTTCATATGACCTTTATAAATATTTTCTAACAAAATATATCACTTCAAATTTCACTGCATTAAATTACATTTGCCAATCTCTGCCAATTTCTCCAGTTAGTCTGAGTCCCCCTACGTCTGTTACTGTCCTTCTCACTATTTATTTACATTTCCGAGCTTCCCTCCATCTGAAAATATTGAAATTACCCCTCTGTACACATGTTAACGTACAGCAACAGCGATCACAACAACGACCCTGGGGAACCCCACTCTGTCCTTCCCTCCAGACTGAACAACAACCATTCTCCATTACTCTGTGATTTCTGTCACTTCGCTAATTTCCTTCATGCTGGCAGTGAAAAAATAAATAACAGTTTTTTTTTTAATGTGGTGCCTTTCATGACCACTGCATTTGCAAAGCTATTTACAACCAATGAGCACTTTTTAAAGCGTAGGCACTCTTCTAATGCAGGAAAAACAGCATCCACTTACTGCAAAGCAAGATTCCACAAGGATCAATATAAGAATAATCAGATCCGTTTTTGTGATGCTGTCGGCAGAGTAAATGTTAACCAGGAAAACGGGGTTAACTCCCCTGCTCTTCTTCTGAATAATCCTATGAGATGTTTTACATCCATCTAACAGGGCAGATGCGGCCTTGATTTAAAATTTCATTCAAAAGACAGCACATCTGACAGTGCAACACTCTCTCAATCAATCATGCACTGCAGTGTCAGCCTTGCCTCTTGTGATTAATTCAAGAAGTGAGACTTGAACCCAGAAGCTGTGACTGAAAGGGGAGAGAACTACAAATTGAGACACCGCTGTCATTGGCCCTTTAATACCATGTGCTTCTAATTGGGTAACAACTCTGTTACGTGGTACTTTATTAAACACATTTTCAAAGGACAGGACAATTGGGAAAATACAGGCAGGAGTAATCATGGAATAATGGAATGACACAGCCCTGCAAGATGCCATTCAGCCCATCGAGTCAGTGCTTGCCCTTTCAAAGTGCAAACTAGTTAGTCCCACTTCCGAGCCGTTTCACTACATTATTCTATTTTTTCTCCTTTGGATATTTAGCAAATACCCTTTTGGAGACTACTATTGAATCAGTATCCAAAAGCCTATGAGACAGCGCATTCGAAATCCAAATCACTCATAAACACAAATTCACACATCTGCTACTTTTAGCAATCGCCTTAAATTTGTTTACACTAGTTATCGACCCCTCACATACTGGAAACAGTTTCTGTGTATTTCATTAAACCCTTCAAAATCTTAATCTCCTCTTAAATGTCTCTTCCCTAAGGAGAACAACCCCAGCGACATCATCTGCGGAAAGAGTCTAGTAAAACGTTTCTGTACCCTCCCACATGGCCTCGTGCCCTTACAAAAGTGTGGTGCCCAGTAGTGGAAACAATACTCCACGGGGAGCCGAATTAGTCTTGAATGTATGGTTAGCATAGTGTGTCGGCATTTTTACTGTACATCTCTATTTATAATGCCAAGGATCCCACATGGTTTATTAACTTTATGTTGACCTGTCCTGCGCCTTCAAACATTTGAACACAAACACCCCATTTCTCTGTTATCTCACCACATTTAAAGTTGTACCATTTCGCCTGCATTTCTTATTCTTATTCATTCCCCAAAATGTATCACTTCACACTTCAGCAATGCAATTAAGTATTGAGAAGACTGAAACCATTGTATTCTATCCCCACTCCAAACGTTTCCTAATTACAGACTCCAGAGCTCTCCTTGTCTGAGATTAAGCCAAGCTATTTGAAAACATGTTTATATATTTGACCTTCACATGCCTTGAGATGAAACTCCTATCAAATATTCACACCATCAGTAAAACCTCCTATTTTCACCCCTCTAATGTCGCATGACGTTATCACTCTCTTAGATTTTCTGCAGCTGAAACACTCATCCTTACCTTAGTTACCTCTGGTCTTGACTGTTTCAGTGCACCTTGCCTGGTCTCTGCAGTCTCGCTGCTGCCCATGTCTTAACTCGCACCAGGTCCTTTTTACCCATCGCCCCCTATACCCATGACCTACATAGACTCCTGGTCGGCAACGCCTCAATTTTAAGACTGTCAGCCTTCTTTTCAAATTCCTCACTGCCACAACCCTCCCTATCTCTGTAATCTCCTCCAGCCCTACAACTCTCCGAGATATCTGTACTCATCTAATTCTAGCCTCTTGAGCACCCCAGAGTTTAATTACTCTACCATTTGTGTCCGTGGTTCAGCTGCTTAGACCCTACGCTCTGGAGATCAGGCCCTAAACCATAAATGGTTTAAGTTGCACCAAGTCTCGTTTTAGAGAGTATGGTTTATATAGATTACTAAATGGAATAAATGTAATGAGTGACTGAATTTTAAGAGATATCAGAGTTGATCACTTTCCTAAATTTAATTTGTTTTTACATTTAACATTTCATTTAATTTTCAGCTGAACTTGTAGTTTCTTTCATAGTCTGTTTGTGGCAGATTTGCAGTGAATTTATGTTCATGGAATAGGAGGGCCAGTGTCAACGTTGGATGAAGAACGATTTATTGGAGAAAACAGTGACTTGTGCTAAATAGTTATTTTTCAGAGTGATGAAAGCTCGACAGTGGTTTTCCCCGAGGGTCGGTACTAGGATCTCCGTTATGGTGACAATGCGGTTGATACCAATCGATACAACAGGACCTGGATAGGTTAGCAGAATTGGAAAACAAGTGACAGATGAAATTTATTACTGACATGTGTGAGGTGCTGCAATTTGACAGAAGGAGCATGGAGAGGCAATATACACGAATAGCACAGTTCAAAAGAATGTGTAGGGACAGCAGAACATGTGGTTTCATGCGTTTCGATGCTTGAAGTTGGTAGGACACACTGAGCGAGTGGTAAGCAAAGCAAATGTCATCTTGGGCATGATATATAGAGGTACTGAGTAAAGAAGAACGAATGTTATGCTCAACATTTATAAAGTTCTGTTTAGGCACCAACTGGGGCATTGCATCGAGGTCTGGTCACAACACATTGGGAAGGATGTGAGGGTGCTTGAGAGGATGCAGAGGAGATTAATCAGAATAGTTCCAGGGATGGAAGGAAGGTTTCGACAACGTTGAGTTAGAAAAGCTGAGGTAATTTTCCTTGGAGCAAAGGATATTGAGGCGATATTTGATAGAGGTATACAAGATTCTGACAGGTTTGGACAAGGCAGGAAAAGAAAAGACGTTCCTGTCAGCTAATGCTACACGGACTAATGTTAAGATTTCGGCAAGAGACACAGGCGGATCAGCGGAACTACTTATTACACAGCGATTTGGAATGGCCTGGGAAATACTGCCTACAAAGGTTGTTTAACGATTTCAAAGAGATTTTGGATGGTCACGTGAGGGGAATAAGCGTGCAGAGCTGTGCAAAAAGAGCTGGGGAATGAGACACAGTGTGTCAGGGAGTGTGTTAATATTAACCTGTGTTCTCTGTCAGGGTGTTAATATTCCTGAGGATAGCGTGGTGTTTTACACTTCACAGGGAGTATCTGACTGTGTGTCATGATGTACACAGTGTGTCAGGGAGTGTGCTATATTCATCGGTATTCCCTTTCGGTGTGTCGAAACTCCTGAGGATAATGGGGGTGTTTTACACTTCACAGGGTGTATCTGACTGTGGGTCATGATGTACACAGAGTGTCAGTGAGTGTGTTAATATTAATCTCTGTTTTCTGTCACTGTGTTAATTTTCCTGTCGACAGTGGTGGCGTTTTACACTTCACAGGATGTATCTGTCTGTGGGTCATGATGTACACAGTGTGTCAGTGAGTGTGTGAATATTAATCGGTGGCTTCGGTCACTGTGTTAATATTCCTGAGACAGTAGGTGTGCTTCACACTTCACAGAGTGTATCTGACTGTCGAGCATGATGTACACAGTGTGTCACTGAGTGTGTTAGTATTAATTTGTCGTATTTGTCAGTGTGTTAATATTCGTGAGGACAGAGGGGGTGCTTTACACTTCACAGGGCGTATGCGACAGTAGGCCATGACGTACACTGTATGTCAGTGTGTGGGTTAATATTAATCTGTGTTCCCTCAGTGTGTAAATTTTCCTGAGGACAGTGGAGGTGTTTTACTGTTCACAGGGTGTATCAGACTGTGGGCCATGATGAACACAGTGTGTCAGTGAGTATGTTAATATTAAACTGTGTTCTGTGTCAGGGCGTGAATATTCTTGAGGACAGTGGTGGTGTTTTACACTTCACAGCGTGTACCTGAATCTTTATCATGATGTAAACAGTGTGCCAGTGTGTGTGTTAATATGAATCTGTGTTCTCTGAAAGAGTGTTATTAATCCTGTGTCCAGTGGGTCTGTTTTACACTTCATAGAGAGTATTTGACTGTGGGTCATGATGTACACGATGTGTCATGAGTGTGTTAATATTAGTCTGTGTTCTCTGTCTGTGTGGGAATATTCCTGAGGGACCGGAGGTGCTTTGCACTTCACAGAGTGTATATGACTATAGGTCATGATGTGCACAGTGTGTCAGTCACTGTGTTAATATTAATTCGTCGTCTCTGCCAGTAAATTAATATTCCTGAGGACAGTGGAGGACATTTACACCTCTCATAGTGTGTATGACTGTGGGTCATGTTGTACACAGTGTGTCAATGAGCGTGTTCATATTAATTAGTGGTGTCTATCAATGTGTTAATATTGTGGAGGGCAATGGATGAGTTTTACACTTCACAAGGTGCATCATTCTGTGGGTCATGATGCACACAGTGTGTCAGTGAGTGTGTTAATATTAATCTGTGTTCTCTGTCAGTGTGTTAATATTATTGAGGACAGTGGGGGTGTTTTACACTTCACAGGGTGCATCATTCTGTGGGTCATGATGCACACAGTGTGTCAGTGAGTGTGTTAATATTAATCTGTGTTCTCTGTCACTGTGTTAATATTACTGAGGACAGTGGGGGTGTTTTACACTTCACAGGGTGTATCTGACTGTGGGTCATGATGCACACAGTGTGTCAGCGAGTGTGTTAATATTAATCTGTGTTCCCTGTCACTGTGTTAATATTCCTGAGGACAGTGGTGGTGTATTACACTTCACGGGGTGTATCTGACTGTGGTCATGATGTAGACAGTGTGACAGGGAGTGTGTTAATATCAATCTGTCTCCTCCGTCAGTGTGGTAATATTACTGAGAACTTTGGGGTTGTTTTACACTTCACAGGATGTATCTGTCTGTGGGTCATGATGCATACAGTGTGTCAGTGAGTGTGTTAATATTAGCCTGTCTTCTCTGTCAGTGTGTTAATATTCCTGAGGACAGTGGTGCTGTTTGACAATTCACAGGATTTATCTGACTGTGGGTCATGATGTGCACAGTGTTTCAAGGTGTGTGTTAATATTAATATATGTTATCTGTCAGTGTGTTAATATTCCTGTAGGCAATGTTGATGTTTTACACTTCGCAGGGTTAATCTGACTGTGGGTCATGATGTACACTGTGTGTCGGGGACTGTGTTAGTGTTGATCTGGTGCCTCTGCCTGTGTCTTAATATTCCTGAAGACAGTCACGGTGTTTTAGACTTTATCGGGTTTATCTGACTGAGGGTCATGATGTCCACAGTGTGTCAGTGAGTGTGTTCATACTAATCTGTTCTCAATGTCAGTCTGTAAATATTGCTGAGGACAGTGTTTTTTTTTTTTACAGTTCACTACTTGTCTGGAAGTGAGTTCCGATACATACCGTGTGTCAGTGTTTATGTTAAATTCAGCCCGTGGTCTCTGTCAGTGTGTTACCATTTGTGTGGTCAGTGGGAGTGTTTTCAGGTTGTGTCTGGACGTGGGTGATTATTTACATAGTCCATCGGTGATGGGCTTATATTAACATATGTCACTGGACACACAGAGCCTTGTTTGGAGAGAATACGAGTCAGAATTGTGTTTTTTGGTTGCAAGATGTCCAGTTCTTGTTCAAACATTGATAAAAGAGCTGAACTCAAGAGACGAAGGGAGAATGACGGCCCTTTACATCAAGGTAGAATTTGACCGAGTATGGCATCAAGGAGCCCTAGCAACACTGAAGTCAACGCGAATCAGGGGGAAATTCCCCGCTGTTAGGAGTCATACCTAGCGCAAAGGATGACGGTTGTGGTTGTTGGAGGTCAATCATCTTAGTCGCAGGACATGATTGCAGGAGTTCCTCAGGGTAGTGTCCCAGGCCCAACCATCTTCAGCTGCTTCATCAATGACCTTCCATCAATCATAAGGGCAGAAGTAGGGATGTTCGGTGATGATTGCACAATGTTCAGCACCATTCCTACTCCTCAGATACTGAAGCAGTCCGTGTAGAAATGCAATAAGACCTGGACAATGTCCAGGCTTGGGCGATAAGTGGCAAGTAACATTTGCACCATACAAGTGCCAGGTAATGATCATCTCCAACAGGAGAGAATCTAGGTACACACGGCTGCCACTGGTAGTTGGTGATGAAGGAAGTGCATGTTTGTAGATGGGGTACCAATCAAGCGGGCTGCTTTGTCCTGGGTGGTGTCGAGCTTCTTGAGTGATGTACGAGCTGCACCCATCCAGGCAAGTCGAGAGTATTCCACCAAACTCCTGACTTGTGGCTTGTAAATGGGGGACAGGCTTTGGGGAGTCAGGATGTGAGTTAATCGCCGCAGGATGCCTCGCCTCTGAACTGTTCTTGTAGCCACGGTATTTATATGGCTCCTGCTGTTCAGTTTCTGGTCAATGGTAACCCCTAGGATGTTGATAGTGGGAGATTCAGCGATCGTAATGCCATTGAATGTCAAGGGAAGATGGTTAGATTCTCCAAGATGCACTGCAGCAATGCACGAAGGCTCCTTAAAAAGCACCTTCCAAACTTGCGACCTCTACCAACTAGCATGAAAAGGGCAGCAAATGCATGGGAACAGCACCACCTGCAAGTTCCCCTCCAAGTCACACACCACCTGACTTGGAACTATATTGCCGTTCCTTCACTGTCGCTGGGTCACAATCCTGGAACTGCCCTGCTCACAGCACTGTGGATGCACCTACCTCACTTGGACTGCAGCCGTTCAAGATGGCAGCTCACCACCACCTTTAGGCAATTAGGGATGGGCAATAAAGGCTGGGCCAGCCAGCGATGCCGACATCCCATGAATGAATTATTTAAAAAATGAGCGGGAATGTGGCACTGACTGCACAGCGCTGTGGAGAGCCATGACGGACTCGATGGACCTAATGATCTTCGTCCATGCCGCAAGTGACCCCCGTGACTCTGTCACTTGAAGTGATGAACTCTAAATTATGTTTACCGTGCACGTATGTGAATGCACTGAGTGTGATCAATAAATTGGTAAGTGAGCCCTCTGACAAATTAATGCTGTCGCTAGAACAGAGACCTCACTCAAAGAATGGAAGGACTGGGTATTAAATATTACAGTATGCAATGTGCTCAGTAAAGGGAGGAAAGGGAGGAAATATGGAGGGGTCGCAGAATTGATGAAAAAGAACATGCAGTGCTGGAGAGAGAGGATGTCCCAGATGGGTCAAGACAGAATCTATTTTAATAGAGCTAAGGAACGAAAAACGTGCAAATACGCTGTTCCGTGTAATTTATAGGCCACCAAACAGTTGCAAAGAAATTAAATTACAGAGAGGTGCAATAATTATGGAGTAGTTATAATGGGTAACTTTAATTATCCGAATGTAGACAAGAATCGTGGCTGTGTAAACGTCACAGAAAAACAAGCGTTCCGAAAGCGTGTTCACGAAAATTTCCTACTACAGGATGTTACGAGTCCAATAGGAACTGGTTCTTGAGAATGAGGCGGGCCAAGTGGATAATGTGTCAGGACGAGAACATTTAGGGTCCAGTGATCATGGTATCCTAATGTTGGTAGTGATTATGAGAAAGGACAAGCGACATTCCAGAGTAAAAAATGATTAACTGGGGGAAATCCAATTTCAGTAGAGTAAGAATAGATTTGATCCCAATAAATTGGAATCAAAGAACTGCAGGCAAAGCAGTAATTCAAAAATGGACTGCCTTTGAAGAAGTGATAGTTTGGGAACAGTCAAGGAATTTTCCCTCGAAGGAGAAACGTACAGCGAAAAAGTCCAGGTCTCCTTGGTTGGAAAACAAGATAGAAATTAAGATGAAGAAGAAAAATTGTGTTTATGACAGATGTCAGGTGGAGTATGTAAGTGACAATCAGGCTGAATACAAAAGTTGTAGACAGGAATTGAAAAGGCAAATAAGAGAAGCAAAGAGAGAATATGAGAAGAGAATGGTAGCTCACATCAAAGGGAATCCTCTTTAGATCTCTTCGATAAGCAATTAAATAATAAAAACACTAAAAAGGAGGATTGGGGCCGATTAGGGAGCAAGAAGTTAATTTATGAATGGAAGCAGGGTACACAGCTGAGGTATTGAATTGATATTTTTGCATCTGTCGTTATCATGGAAGACAATGCTGCACAGGTCATGGTGAAAGAGGAGGTAGTTGAAACACTTAAAAGGTTTACAATTGATAAGGAGGAGGTATTGGATAAGCTGTCCGTGTTCAAAATTGACAAAGCACCAGGACCAGATGTTGAGGGACATGAGAATGGAAATTGCTGAGGCACTGGCCATAAATTTCCAATATTCCGTAGATTTGTGGGTGATGCAAGAGGACTGCAAAAATGCAAATGTAACTCCTCTGTTCAAATTGTGGTGCAAATAAAAGCCCAGCAGCTACACGCCAGAAAGCTTAATCTAAATGGTGGGGAAGCTTCTAGTAACGATACTTAGGGTCAAAATTAATAGTCACTTGGGCAAATTCGAATTAATTAAGGAAAGCCAGTACGGATTGGCTAATGGAAAAGCATGATTAATGAACCTGCTTGAATTTTCTGTTGAAATAACAAAGACGGTTGATGAGGGTTGTGCTGTTGATGTGGTGTACATGGGCTTCCAATAAAGGTGCGATAAAGTGCCACATAATTTGTTTGTCAGCAAATTTACTGCCCATTGAATAAAAGAGACAGTAGCAAGATGAATACAAAATTGACTGAGTGACAGGAAACAAACGATAGTGGTTAATGGTTATTTTATGGACTGAAGGAAGGTTTATCGTGTAATAGCCTTTGTTGTAAGGAACCATGCTCTTCCGAATATATATAAATTGCCTATACCTTGGTGAACAGGGCAAAATTTTAAATTTGCGAATGATGCAAAACGTACAAGTATTGTGAACTGTGAGGAGCATAGTGTAGAAATTCAAAAGGGCACAGACATGTTGCTGGAATGGGCGGAAAAGTGGCAGATGAAATTTAATGCAGAAAAATGTGAAGTAATTCATTCTGGTAGAAAGAACACGGAGAGACAATCTCAAATAAAAGATAACTTTCTGAACAGGAAGCCGAAGTAGAGGGACCTTGGTGTACATGTTCATACATAATAGAAGGTGGCAGGACATGTTAAGAGAGCGATTAATAAATCATAAAGCATCCTATATTTATCAATAGGGGCATAGACTACAAAAGTAAGTGAGTTACGTTCAACTGGAGTGTTGCCTCCCGCACTTGGCACCACAATTTAGGAAGGATGTGAAGGCTGAAGTGAGGGTGTGGAAAAGTTTGACGAGAATGATCCCAGGGATGAGAACCTTCAGTTACATGAATCGATTGGAAATGTTGGATCTGTTTTCCTTAGAGAACAAAAGGTCGAGGGGTGATTTGATAGAGATATTAAAAAGCACGAGTAGTTTGGACACAGAGATAGGGAGACACTATTCCCATTGGTGGAAGGATCAGAAACCAGAGGGCACGGATTTAAGGTAATTGGCAAAAGAAGAAATCACGACATGGGGAAAATAATCCCAGTGAGTGGGTAGCATCTGGAATGCATTGCCTGAGAGGGTGGTGGAGGCAGGTTCAATCCAGGTTTTTTTTTTAGAACATTACAGCGCAGTACAGGCCCTTCGGCCCTCGATGTTGCGCCGACCTGTGAAACCATCTGACCTACACTATTCCATTTTCATCCATATGTCTATCCAATGACCACTTAAATGCCCTTAAAGTTGGTATTTCTGACGTAATTGCATTATTATCTGGCATAGGAGAGCAACGGGGAAAAGGTAGCATAGTGGCACTGGGTGAATTGTTCCTACAGAAGGCCAGCATAGGCACGACGGGCCGAATGTGCTTCTTCTATGCAGTAACCATTCTATGATTCTTACTCTGGCCTCTTGTACAAGTCCAACTTCCTCCAATCCCCTATTAGCAGCCGTGCCTTCAGTTGTCACAACACCAAGGAAGCAAGCAGAGTGTTTGATTAAATTACCTAATGTCTCTATCGAATCAGTGTCAAATTTGACTATGATCTTGTGAAGCTCCTTGGAACGTTTTACTAGGTTAAAGGCGCGATATAAGTTCAAGCTGTTGTTGCTGTGCTGCCGTGGACCTCAACATTGCAAGACAGAATCAACCAGGGACGGTGGTTGTGCTGCGCCCTATGGTCGAAATTTTGGCAAGTCTTTGTATAGGTTCCCAAGCACAGCATTACCACTTGTCAAGGTACTGGAGGATAAACAGTGAATGAGACTGAAATCAGCATCACAAAACAAGCATCCAGCATGGAGTGACATTTGAAACCAGCTTCAGCCGCAAGTACATCTTGTAGATGGTACACACTACTCTGACTGCATCTGTGGTAAAGGGAGTGTAAGATTAATATAGTGTACGGGGTGCCAGTGTAGCAGACTCGTTTTTCCTGGATGGTTTTGAGCTTCTTGAGTGTTGTTGGAGCGGCACCCATCCAGGCAAGTGGGGAATATTCCATCACACCTTCCAACTTGCATATGGTGTATAGGATTTGGGGATTCAACACAGAATTTCGAGCCTCTGACGTGATCTTGTCGCCACAGTACTTATATGAATCGTCCTGCTACGGTTCTGGTCCATGGTGCACCCCAGGATGTCGATGGTAGGGGTTTCTGCGATGGTAATGCCAGTTAATGTCAAGGGAAGATGGTTAGATTAACCTTTTGGGGAAATGATCTTTGCCTAGCACTTGTGTGGCGTGAATGTTGCTTCCCACTTAACAGACAAAGCCTGAATGTTGTCGAGGGCTTGCTTCATGCTGCCACGGACTGCTTCAGTGCCTGAGGAATCAGGAATGGTACTGAATACAGTGCAATCGGTGGAGAGTTTCACCCCGATTTCCAGTCACTGCATTTTTCCAGGGCTCCTTGATGATACACTCGGTCAAATATTGCCTTGATATCAAAGGCCATCACTCTCACCTCACCTCTGAATTTTTCTCTTTTATCCATGTTTGGACCATGTCTGCAATGGGGCCTGGAACTGAATGACCCTGACAGAACAAAAAACGGAGTATTGGTGAGCAGGTGGTACTTGATAGCACTGTCGACAAGTGCAATCACTTTGCTGATGATTGAGAGGAGACTGATGGGGCAGTAATTGGCCGGTTAGGTTTGTCCTGTTTTTTTTGGACAGGGCATGCCTGTGCAATTTACCATGTTGCCGAATAGATTCCAGTGTTGCAGCTGTATTGGAACAGATCGGCTTGGGAATGTGAAGCATAGGTCTTCAGTACTACAGCTGGGATGTTGTCAGGAGACGTAACCTTTGCTATATGCAATGCATTCTTGACATTTCTTGATGTCACTTTTCTTGATTATATGAAGACTGCCATCTATGATGGCCGGGAACTCTGGAGAAGGCACGAAGGATCATCCACTGAGAACTTCCAGCTGAAGATGGGTACGAATTCTTCAACCTGGTGTTTTGCACTGACGGACTGGGCTCTCCCATCATTGAACAGGAGAATGTTTGTGGAGACTCCTCCTCCAGATCTTGTTTATTTGTCAGCCACCATTCACGTCTGGATGTGGCAAGACTGCAGAACTTTGCTTAGAGTTGATGGTTGTAGGATTGCTTACCTCAGTCTTGAGCATGTTGTTTCTGTTGTTTAGGATGCAACTAATTTTGTGCTATAGTTTCACCAGGTTAGCACCTAATTTTATGTAGACCTGGTGCTGCTCCTGACGTGCTGTCCTACATTTCCCATTAAACCACAATTGGTCCCCTGGCTTGATTGCAATTGTACAAAACATCTACACATGCATTTATATCAAACCTTTCATAACCACGGGATATCCCACAGCAGCCCATGAAGTACTTTTTGAAGTGAAGTCATTGCGGTAATGTAGGAAACGTAACTTGTGCACTGTGAGATCCCTCAATCTGTAATGTCATAATGACCAGGTAATCTACTTTAGTGATAGTTCCCAGATGTTAGTGAGCTGAACTTTGCAGGGTTGACTGGGCGCGGTGGGCCTTTAACATATTTTCTCTTGCTTTATGTGATGCGTGCCACACTGGCAAGGCCAGCATTTATTATCTATCTTTAAATGCCCTTGAGAAGATGCTGGTGAGCGATGGCTAGGTCAATGCTGGGTAGTCCATCTGGGTTTGTTTCTTCTTCGAATTTTCTGCAGCGGTTTGTTACAGCTGAGTGTCGTGCTAGGTCATTTCAGAGGGCATTTAAGAGTTAACCACATTGCTGCGCATCTGGAGCTACATGCAGTCCAGAATGTCTAAGGAGGACGGATTTCCTTCCTGAAGGGCTCTAATGAACCGAATGGATTCCGACAACAATCTGATAGCTTTCTGTTTTCTGGTCAACACTATTGAGACTAGATTTATTTTCCAGATTTATTCCAGATTTTTATTCATTTATTTACTCACTGGACGAATGAACGCTTCATCCTTTTTCATAATGTCCAACAGTGTGAGGCCCCTCAGTGGTTACCAACAACTCACCGCGTTGTACTGTGTCCAAATCTGTGAGGCCGCACATGGTGTATCAGTCTATGTTTATAAATACTTCAGTGCATTACACTGTGTCCAACAATGTGAGACCCCCATTGTATGACCTCTCTCTGTATTTATAAACACTTCAGAGTATGACAAGGTGTGCAACATTTTGAGACCTCACATGTTGCATCAACTCTCAGTGCTTTTCAACACATCGGTGTATTACGAGGTGTGCAACACTGTGAGGCCTCCCATTGTGTATATGTTGTCTGTGTTGATAAAAACTTCACTGTTTCCACTGTGTCAAAAATGTGAGTCTCCTTCCAAAACAGTACGGTCTCCATGTTGTACCAGCTCTATTTAAACAATGCTTCAATGTAGCTCACTGCGTCCAACACAGCGAGCCCTCGCCTGGTGTATCAGCTCTCTGTGGTTTTAAACACCAGGGCATTTGACTGTGTCCAACACTGTGAGGTCTCCCTTGGTCGGTCAATTCTCTGTGTGAAAAATAGCTTGGCATTTATTTGTGAACAAACCAAGTGTTGAAGACGGCCTTCCTTTTTTAAAAATCACAGCCCCTGTGAAAAGGAACCTACAACAATGCACTGCAGGCTGCTGTATAATTACTTTGGATCAATGATGAACAAGGTGAATGTCAAACCACGGCAGGGAAAAGGAATCCATCTTTGTTGACGCTGATCTGGAGGCAATGCTCAGACAGGTGGAGTTCAAGAAAGAGGCTATATTGCCACTGAGTGGTAGGAAATCTTCCAGACTGTGACGCTGCAAGGATTGGGAGTGAATGAAAGCGGTGGTGAATCCCCAGAGTGTGGCGCCCAAAACATGACAGCAGTGCTGGAAAAACCTTCCTAACTCACCGGGGTGGTCTTCGGCACATCACATTTCAGAGCCAGTTCACCACGCAGCTCTCATATTTCTCAATATATCACACCCCATGACTGACACAGCAGCACTCACTGACATGCAGGACTCACCCTGAACATCCTTGCACTGCACCTCAACTGCACACAACTTCCAATCATGACAGCAGCGCACACACACACACACACACACACACACACACACACACACACACACACACACACACACACACACACACACACCTCTACAAATCTAAGCTGTTGAGCTATGGCAGGCACATAATCCACCCAGAGTGAAACATGGTTACTGGCATTCTGCCCTCCATCGTGCAGGAGAAATTGGCCCAGAGCAGTTGGATAAACCAGAGGACGGGTGGAGCACAAGCACGCCTGTATCCTCTCAGCTTTCTTGCATAAATGCTGTAACGAATAATGGGGACAAATGCCACAGAGCCCGTGGCTACTGGTGCTTCCGAGGATCTCGAGGGTGATGGTAAGTTGTTGCCTTATGCACCTTCTCCACTCTCACCTTACCCTGATCTAAAAGGTGCCATGAAATTGAAACTGCTGATTGTGTGTCCGTGGAACTCCATCATTCTTCCTCACTGTCACTTCCCTCATCTAACTCGGCCCTTCTGCTTCTGTGTTTTCAGATAGTCAAGAAGTGATGTATGTTCAACCTCCAAAGAGCCACGTGAAAGAGCGGGCACCATCACTTAACCCACACTCGGAAGCCAGCAGGTCAGCTACTGGAATTGCTCTGGATAACTATTTTTGGCTGTTACAGACACGATGGGCTGAATGGCCTCCTTCGGTTCTGCAAATCTTCGTGTTTCTATGCTTATATCTCACTGCTGCAATGGAAGCTCACACGGAGACACTTGGGCCATTGCTATGCATGCTCAGACTACTTCAATCTTGGCTGTGGAACGCAGTGCTCAAAGCGACGTGCAGAATCAGACAGCTATGGTCCAGGACAGTGTGAGAATTGCTGAGGTGCTGCCCCGTAGGAATACCTGTGGCTCCGTAGAAAATGAAGCTGCTGTCCTCTCTCAGGAGGACAGCATCCGTGATCCCACCACTGCCAATCACCCAATGTCATAGAATCAAAAACAGCTTAAAGCACAGAAAGAGGCCACTTGGCCCATCGTGTCTGTGCAGGCCAAAAAAGATGCATCTATTTTAATCGCAACTTCCAGCATTTAGTCCGTAGCCCTGCAGCTTATGGCACTTGAGGTGCATATCCAGAACCATCTTGAATGAGTTGAGGGTCTCTGCCTCAGTTACCCTTTCAGGCAATGAGTTGCAGACCCTCATCACACTCTGGGTGAAAACGTATTTCCTCATCTTCCGTCTAATTGTCATACGAATCACTCAAAATCTATGCTCCCTCGGCACTGACCTCTCTGCTAAGGTGAATAGATCCTTCACCTCCACTCTATCGAAGCCCCTCAAAATTTTGTACATTTCAATCAGATCTGCCCTCAGCCTTCTCTGTTCCAAGGAGCACAACCCCAGCCTATCCAATCTTTCCTCATAGCTGCAGTTTTCCAGTCTTGGCCACATCATCGTAAATCTCTTTTCGACCCTCTATACTTTAATTACATCCTTTGTGTTATGAGGTGACCAGAACTGCGCACAGTTAACAAGTTATGCACTAACCAAAGAAATATACAGTTCCTGCAGAACCACCCTGCCCTTATATTCTATCCTTTGGCTAATAAAGAAAAGTCTCCCATATGCCTTGTTAAACATCTTATTCAGCTGTCCTGCTATCTTCAGGGATCAGTGGACGTACACTCCTGGGTCCCTCACTTCCTCTACATCTCTCGGTACCCTCACATTTATTGTGTATTCCTTTGCCTTGTTTGATCTCCCAAAATGTATCACCTCACACTTCGCCGGGCTGAATTCCATTTGCCACTTTTCTGCCCATCTGACCAGACTATCAATATCTTCCTGCAGCCTACAGCTATCCTCCTCGCAAGCTATCACACGTCCAATCTTTGTGTTGTCCGCAAACATCTTCATCATGCCCCCTACATCTACGTCCAAATCGTTTATATATACCAAAAAAACAGGGAACCCAGTATTCAGCCCTGCGAAACGCTCGTGGAAACAGCCCTCCAGTCACTAAAACGCCCGTCAACAATCACCCTTTTTATTTTCCTGCCACTGAGCCAATTTTGTATCCACCTTGCTGCATTTCCCTGGATCTCATGGAATTTTACTTTTTAAAAGCAGTTTGTGGGATCCTGTCAAAAGCTTTGCTAAATTCAATGTATGCCACATTTACAGCATGAACTTCATCTATTTTTCTTGCTACTTCTTCTAAAAAATTGATCAAGTTGGTCCAACAAGATCTTCCCTTAACAAATCCATGCTGACTATTTTTGAGTAACCTATGCCTTTCTAAGTGACAGTTTATCCCTTCTCTCAGAATTGATTCCAATAATTTTCCCACTACTGAGGTTAGACTGACTGGCCTGTAATTATTCGGTCTTTCCTTCGATCCCTTTTTAAACAGAAGTGCAACGTTAGCAATTTTCCAATCGTCTGGCACGACACCTGTACCCAGTGAGGACTGGAAAATGATGTTCAGACCCTCTTCTATTTCCTCAATAGCTTCTTTTAACAATCTGGGGGATATTTAATCAGGCTCTGGTGATTTATCAACTTTCAAGGATACTAATCCCAGTAATACTTTCTCTCTCCCTGTGTTTATCACATCCAAAGCTTCACACTCCTCCTCCTTAACTACAATATCTGCATCGCCCCTTCTTTTGTGAAGACAGATACAAAGTATTCGTTAAGAACCATGTCAATATCTTCTGCTCCGACACATAGGTTACTTTCTTTTTTTCTTCCATGGGCCCTACTCTCTCCTTAGTTATCCTCCAACTCTTAATGTATTTATAAAGCATCCTTGGGCTCACCTTGATTTTGCTTGCCAATATGCTTTCATGCCCTCTATTTGCTTTCCTAATTTCCTTTTTGATTTCACCCCACCGCTTTCTACATTCCTCTCGGCTTTCTGTAGTATTGAGTTCTCGATGTCCGACGTAAGCCTTCCTTTTCTGCCTTATCTTACCCTATAGGCTCCTTGACATCCATGGAGCTCTAGATTTGACCGCTTCACCCTTTTTCTTTGAGGGAAAATGTTAACTCAAAACCCCTGGGATCTCCATTGTGAATGCCTCCCAACGTTCTGACACTGATTTACCTTCAAGTAACTGTTTCCAGTTCACTTTAGCTAACTCACTCCTCACTTTAGGAAAATATTATTTGCCCAAATTGAGAACAGGAACTCATGTTCTGTTGCTTTCCTTTTCCATAATTATGCTAAAACTGAACGAATTATGATCTCTAGCACCAAAATGCTCTTCTACTGCCACTCCTTCGACCTGCCCATCTTCATTTCCTAAAACTAAGTCCAAAGCTGCGCCCTCTCTTGTTGGACTTGCTACATACTGGCCAAAAAAGTTCTCATGAATGCACCTCAATAGTTTTGCTCCCAATATTCTCACACTAAAACTATCCCATTTAATACTGGGGTAATTAAAATCCCCTACAATTGCTGCCCTATTGCTCATGCACTTCTCTGTGATTTGTCCATATATCAACTCTTCTATCACCTTCTGACGGTTTGGGAGGCAATAGTATACTCCAAGCAGTGTGATTGTCCCGTTTTTGTTCCTAAGCATAATCCATATGGCCTCATTTGATGAACTATCGAACATATCATGCCTCCTCACAGCAGTAACCTTTGTTTCCTTGACCAAAATTGCCACACCCGCTCCTTTCTTATTCCCTCCCTATCACATTTGAAAACCTGTAACCAGGAACGTTGAGCTGCCATTCCTGCCCCTCCTTAAGCTATGTTTCTGCAGTAGCTATGATGTCATACTTACATGTGTCTATCGGTGCCCTCAGCTCATCTGCTATTCTCCTTGTTTTGAAACAGATACCCTGGAGCAGTGCCAAACTCGTTTTTTTTATTTGCTAGACCTCGCTTCCTCTGTCTTCCAGACACATTTATTTTTTTAAATTTTATTTATTTAGAAATGCAGCACTGAAACAGGCCCTTCGGCCCACTGAGTCTGTGCCGACCAAAAACTACCCATTTATACTAATCCTACATCAATCCCATGTACCCTACCACATTCCCACTATCCTCCTACGATCTACCCACACTAGGGGCAATTTACCTATTAAGCTGTAAGGCTTTGGCTGTGGGAGGACAAGGGAGCACCCGGCCAAAACCTAAGTGGTCACAGGGAGAACTTGCGAACTCCACACAGGAAGTACCCAGAATCGGACCTGGGTCGCTGGAGCTGTGAGGCTGCGGTGCTAATCACTGCGCCACTATGCAGCCCCATTACTCATCCATTAATTTTCCATCTTCCATTTTAATGTATGATTTTGTCCCAGCCTAGCCTACCCTCAGATTCGCCACCACCCACCACCCCCCCACCCCCGCACCCACCCCCCCCCCCCACCCCCGCCCCGGCCAAACTAGTCAAACCTTCCGCAACAGCACCAGCAAAACGTTCCAAAAAGAACTCAGTCCCGGCTCCGTTAAGGTGCCACTCGTCCCGCCTGTATCGGTCCCATCTCCCCTGACCTACTCCCAGTGTCCCAGCAATCTGACACCTTCCCTCCTGCACCATATTTCCAGCCACACATTCATCTGCCTTATCCTTCTGTTTCTATACACAGTTGAGTGCGGCACTGGGAGTATTCTGGAGATTACTACTTCTGAAGTCCTGCTTGCTAATTGCTTTCCCAGCTCCCTGAATTCTGATGGCAGCACCACCTCCCTCTTTCCACCTATGTCGTTGGTTCCTATGTGGACCACGACTGCTGACTGTTCACCTTCCATCTTCAGGATGCTCTCCAGGCGCTCAGTGACATCCTTGACCCTGGCACCAGGGAGGCAACACACCATACTGGATACATGTATGTGGCCACAGAAACGCCTGTCTGTTCCTCTGACCGTTGAATCATCTATCACTATGGCTCTTCCAGCTTTCCCTGTACCAGATTGTGCAGCTGAACCACCCGTGGTACCATGAACGTTTCTCTGGCTGCACTCCCCAGGTGAACCATCACTGTCATCAGTATTCAGAACTGAATACCTGTTGGATAGTGGGATGCACTCGGGGGTCTCCTGCACTAATTGCCTGATTCCTTTTGACTGTCTAGTGGTCATGCTCTCTCCCTACATATTGTTAAGCTGTGGGGTGACCACATCAAGACATGCATTCTTACTGTTGCGTACTGTTTTGAAACACATCTCACATTGTGAACTTTCGTGAAGGCTGTTCCCTCAGTGATCACTTACGAAATCCAGACTGTGCCTTGTTTTTCTCACCTATAGAGCCAAGACACTCCATCAAGTTTAACACAAACCTCAACGGGCAATGCATGGCGTTGAAAAACAATGTCTTCCCTTTCTGGATATGTTCTGACTCGAATAAGAGGAAATCCCCTACTTCACCTGCCGTCGCTCCCAAAACAAATAGAAAGCATTGAGACTGGTGGCAGCGCAGCTTTGAGAAACTGTGACTGTCATGCTTACCAAACATAAAGATTTTTCGAATCAACTAGCTCTCCTAGGACCAACTTAACCCCACATACAGCAAGCAGGCACTCCCATCCCAATGAATGAATATACACCCGACTCTTTTGTCATGCCTCGACCTCGGTTTAACATAGACCAGCTTTAGAAATCACACGAGGGGCCAGCTATTACAGCATGACAGTTGCTTTGTATTTTCCAATGAATACCTGTTTTTACTATTTGGGCATGTTTTCTAAACTCAGACTTGTCAACCTTTCCTCTATCTGGTAACGTGTGACACTTGCTGGATTAATTTTGTTACATGTCAGATTCTTGATTTAATAGGAGGAGGAGAGGAGAACCATCGAAGCTCGTATTGCTCGCTTGGTTGACAATCTTTTCCACTGAGGTCAGGAATGTCCCTCCATGGCCTCGCCCCTTCCTACCTCTGTAATGTACTCGAGACCCACAACCCTCTGAAATATCAGCGCTCCTTTATTCGGGCCTCTTGTGCATATCCAATTTTATTCACTGTTTAATTTGTGGCCGTTCCTTCTGCTGCCTCAATTTCCTCTTTTAAGACAAAATTTAAAACCTATCACTTTCATAAAACTTTCGTTCATCTGTCCTAATATCTCCTAATGTGACTCTGTTATTTTTGTCTGATAATGCTCCTCTGAAGAACCTTGGGATGTTTTACAACATTAAAGTTATTTTCTATATAAATGCAAGTTGCTTGTGTAGCTTTTCCGGATCTTAGTCAGGTTGATAACGCGGTTGCCAGAATTACTGTCAGAAACCCTGAGTTCAGGAGATTAATAATCACAGTGTTGCTTAGTCCTTATTACCATTTGGACGCTAGCATAGGAAGAGCATTTGTGCGGGTGTCGGCTGAGGGTCAGGATCAAAGAACAAAGAACAAAGAAAATTACAGCACAGGAACAGGACCTTCAGCCCTCCAAGCCTGCGCTGATCCAGATCCTCTATCTAAACATGTCGCCTATTTTCCAACGGTCTGTATCTCTTTGCTTCCTGCCCATTCATGTATCTGTCTAGATACATCTTAAAAGATGCTATCATGCCCGCGTCTACCACCTCCACTGGATACGCGTTCCAGGCACCCACCACCCTCTGCGTAAAGCACTTTCCACGCATATCCCCCCTAAACATTTATCCTCTCACTTTGAACTCGTGACCCCTAGTAATTGAATCCCCAGCTCTGGGAAAAAGCGTCTTGCTATCCACCCTGTCTATACCTCTCATGATTTTGTACACCTCAATCAGGTCCCCCCTCAACCTACGCCTTTCTAATGAAAATAATCCTAATCTACTCAACCTCTCTTCATAGCTAGCGTCCTCCATACCAGGCAACATCCTGGTGAACCTCCTCTGCACCCTCTCCAAAGCGTCTACATCCTTTTGGTAATGTGGCGCCCAGAACTGCACGCAGTATTCCAAATGTGGCCGAACCAAAGTCTTATACAACTGTAACATGACCTGCCAACCCTTGTACTCAATACCCCGTCCGATGAAGGAAAGCATGCCGTATGCCTTCTTGACCACTCTATTGACCTGCGTTGCCACCTTCAGGGAACAATGGACCTGAACACCCAAATCTCTCTGCACATCAATTTTCCCCAGGACTTTTCCATTTACTGTATAGTTCACTCTTGAATTGGATCTTCCAAAATGCATCACCTCGCATTTGCCCTGATTGACCTCCATCTGCCATTTCTCTGCCCAACTCTCCAATCTATCTATATTCTGATGTATTCTCTGACAGTCCCCTTAAATATCTGCTACTCCTCCAATCTTAGTGTCGTCTGCAAACTTGCTAATCAGACCACCTATACTTTCCTCCAAATCATTTATGTATATCACGAACAACAGTGGTCCCAGCACGGATCCCTGTGGAACACCACTGGTCACACGTCTCCATTTTGAGAAGCTCCTTCCACTGCTACTTTCTGTCTCCTGTTGCCCAGCCAGTTCTTTATAAATCTAGCTAGTACACCCTGGACCCCATGAGACTTCACTTTCTCCATCAGCCTACCATGGGGAACCTTATCAAACGCCTTACTGAAGTCCATGCATATGACATCTACAGCTCTTCCCTCATCAATGAACTTTGTCACGTCCTCAAAGAATTCTATTAAGTTGGTAAGACATGACCTTCCCTGCACAAAACCATGTTGCATATCACTGATAAGCCCATTTTCTTCCAAATGGGAATAGATCCTATCCCTCAGTATCTTCTCCAGCAGCTTCCCTACCAGTGACGTCAGGCTCACCGGTCTATAATTACCTGCTACCCTTCTTAAACAAGGGGACAACATTAGCAATTCTCCAGTCCTCCGGGACCTCACCCGTGTTTAAGGATGCTGCAAAGATATCTGTTAAGGCCCCAGCTATTTCCTCTCTCGCTTCCCTCAGAAACCTGGGATAGATCCCATCCGGACCTGGGGACTTGTCCACCTTAATGCCTTTTAGAATACCCAACACTTCTTTCCTCAGGGCCAACTATAAATTTCATCCCAGAGTGTGTGCCAGAGGCAAATAACTACTGTCAATTGGCAATATGAGGGCTGGAGCCCTGCCTCTATGCAGATCCTGCCTCAGGGGCGGGATGGGCTCTGCAAACCAGCATGCCAGAGTCATACCAGCATGACTCTGTTCTCGCCTGCATATGTGGGATAAAATTCTGCCCCAACTCTCTCTTTCTCTGCCTTACTCCCTTCCTGTTTAACTCTCTTCATGCCTCTCTCCCTCACCATGTGTCCGACTCTGTATCTATCTTTCCTTCTATCGATGTCTCACTCTCTCACTCTCTATCGCTGTCTGCATTGTGCGGGAGAGTGGAGCTCGGATTGTTCAATGCAGACCTGGGATTTAGTCATTCCTGCAAGGTGGAACTGTCTGTTATCCGAGCCATGGAGAAGAGCTCAGATTGTTCAATCGAGATGGGCGCTCACTTCATTCCTGTATTCTGGAACTGCCTCTTACTTGAGCTGGAGGGATGATCTGGGATTGTTCAATTGAATTCGATATTCTCTGCACAGTGGTCAGGGTATGATTCCTGCTAAAGGGCTTAATGTGAAATCCGAAGGATTAACACTTTTTTCTCACTCCTCAAATGTTGCAAGATATGTTGAGTGTTTCCATCGTTTTCTAACTTTACCACATCATCTTTCTGCTTAATACCATTTGCTGTAAGTTTGCTGCTTCCCGGAGGTAGGTTTGAAGATCAGCGTGGAGGCCAAAGTTTGGAGGGATGGAGACGGGAGGACGTGGAGAGAGGGAAATGAGTTGAGCACAAAATTCAGTCCTCTGTCAAAGGCCGAATTGTATGTTTCAGTCAACCTCCGGCCTCCCCGAGGCATCGGGGACTAGACCAGCTACCTGGACGTGGTTTCCCAGTGACAGACTGGGAATGGAGATGGACAGTGCTCCAGGCAGGCTGAGATATACTTCCTGTTTACCTGCCTTGAGCTCCTGTTCCAGGCCGCCCTGTCCTGGAGCTCCCCATTCACAATGCTGGGCCCGCAGTTTTTTTTTTTACTTTAGCATTTTAAAAAGCTAGAGAGATGATGCCGCATAAATTATAGCCCCTCTCTACCACAAAGCTGGAAAGGCAAGCTTCATCTCCTTCAGTGCTGTCGGGCCTCATATTGTTGTCTAGCTTCGAAAGCCGGCTCACCGTCCTGACTTAGACGGCCAAACCGCCCTCTGACACTGATTGATCAATTCGAGGAAAATCATAGCTGGGTGACTATTCCCCACAGAGTGCAGTGTCAAGACCAGATTTGACTATCACATCACTGTCGCAACAGGGAAAATCCTGCCTAGGAAATGATAGAGAGAGTGACAAACAGGGACTGAGAGTGAAACAGACAGAGCACAAGAACAAGACAGGGACTGAAAGAGAGGGTTACATTTTCCTGGACCAGACAGAGTGTCCAAGCTCCAAAGAAGGGTATAAATTCCTCAAACACTGGAGACATATCCAGCGGAGGGGTCTTCCCTTTACCGCCATGACCTGTTTACTTGATTACTGCTATGTTGTACAGAAAGGGAACCTTCATGCTGAGGCGCCCTTTCAGTAACTGACCTGCCTGAACAGCACGTAGCTCTGCCGAAAGCCGGCCCTCCAACCTTAATTGCAGGGCAAGTTTACAGGCAGTCAATTAGGATGCCTCATGCTGGGAAGAGTACTCTGCTGGTCTCATTGCTGACAAGTGCGGGATTCGGAGTCCCATTTGCTCCCGACGTCGGTGTCCCAAAGTCTGGGGAAATGCTCCAGTCCAGAGCTCAGACAGGAAGAGGGAGAAAGACTGATGGAGCTTACTGGGTTTAATATAAAGTGTGAGCTGTGGGTGGAACTGGCCAGTGGCACTGGGCCTTCTTCATTCTGCAGTCCCCGTGTGGCCCCTATAAGTGGGATCAAATATTTTCAAACTGCAGGAATGTTTCCGAAAGGCTCAAATTTAATGATTTTAAATCAGAAAAAAACAGGTGCCATTGTCAAAGAGGTTCCATCCTGGATTGTCCTGGATTAACAAATCAATGGACAGGACAATGGCGAACAGATTGAGAGACATCTCAATGTGTCACAGACTCAGAGGATGAAGTAAACTGCTGAGCTGGGGTTTTTCTGGCCGAGACGGATCCCAGTCCCAATCCCAATTCCCAAACATTCCTCCCTTACTCCCTCTCTCCAGAAAAGGGAAATCCCTCTCAATGTTGTGTATGTGGGTTATACATTCTCAAAGACTCCCTGTCTCAATCTTTTTTCACTTGCAATCCTTTGCCTTCTAATTGGGATTTCATTATAATGGGCTGTTGCTGAGAGATTGTCGCTATAACTGAGAAAGGAAGCTTTGGAATCTTGCATCACTTTTTTGTGAATCTCTTGCTTTGATATATACAATTTCTGTTGCTCTCTCCCCCTGGGGACATTTTCTTTATGCTGAAAACTTCAATGACGGGACATAAATAGAGCTGGAGTGTTATAGGATGAGGAATTTTATTGGACAGGATATTCATCCTTCTTGGACAGATCCCTTTACCCTGAGGCAGTATCCAATGGGTCTACATGCTTTTGAATCTCTTTCTTACACGAGGGTTGAATTTCCAATCCAGGACTCTGGATTTTGATGGCCTGTTTGAACGTTTTCCTGTTCGATTGCGGACTTTGAGTTTTAAAGTGGCTTATAGCTGTGGTTAATTTAGGTCTGGACTTTTAATGTGATATAAGCATGCTTACCCACGATTTAAAACAGGAAATGTCCTCCCCCACAGACAGGATATTGAAGTCATCAGTAAGAGCCTGTGTATATGTGTTTTTGTTTTTCTAATTTCGGAACAGTGCTCTGTTACTGGGCAATGCAATGTATTCAATGGTTAAGAGATATGCACACAGCCATTTTAAAATGAGATCAATCCTTGTGGGTCATTTTAAGTGGGATGAGTGGTGGTCAATTTATGTGACATCTGTCTTCAGCAATGTTATATGACATGCAGGCTGACCATTTTATCTGACATGCAGTGAGACCATAATAAATAATTGGTCTGGTGGCATTTTAAGTGATATTTGCAGTGGCCATTTTAAATAATATTTGTTGTTTCTATTTTGAGCACCATGCACTGTGACCATTGAAATGATGTATGCTGAAGCTATTAGAAATGATACTTTCCGTGGCGATTTTAAGTAATATTGGTTGTAGTCATTTTAGCGCTATGCAGTGTGGCCATTTCAATGATGTGTGCTGAGGCTTTTATAAATGATATTTGCCGTAGCCATTTTAAGTGATATTCATGTTGATGAGCTTGAGAGATATTTGCTCTGACGATGCTCAGTGATATGCACTGAGGCTATTTTAAGAGGCAATTATTGTGGCTAGTTTTCTTGAAATTTGCTATGGCCAGTTTGAGTGTCATTTTCTGCAGGCATCAAAAGTGATATGAAAAAAAGGAAAGAAGAAAAGACTAGCATCAACATTGTTCTTTCCCAATCACTGGACGCCCCAAAGTGTTTTTGAGCCAATTAACTGCTTTTCAAGTGGAGTCTCTGCTGCAATGTGGAAAAAGACTGAAGTCAATCTCAGTAAAACAAGAGCTCATAAAGAGCAATGTAATTCTGAAGACATCATCATCTTTCAGTGACGTATAGAGGAGTAACTATTGCCCAAGTGATCGGAAATTAGTGCTCTTCTTTTCTTCAAAAGAAAGCCATGAGATCCTTTACCGCCATCTGAAAGGGAAGAGGGGGCCTTGATTTAATGTTTCATCTGAAAAAGAGCATCTGTGACAGTCCAGCACTCCTTCAAAACTGTCCCTCTGAGAGTGCAGCCATCCCTCAGCACTGACACGCTGCCTGTGCAGCGTTTCATCAGTGCTGTGCCTCCGACAGTGTAGCACTTCCTCAGGACTGCCTCTCCAACAGTACCGCATTCAGTTAGCACTACGCTTATGGCAGTGCAGCTCCCCTTCAGTGTTGTGCCTCCGAACGTGAAGCACTTCCACAGGACTGCCGCGCTGACGGTACAGCACTCACTCAGCACTGCACATCTGGCAATGAGGTTCTCTTGCAGTGCTTTACCTCCGACAATGCAGAACACCCTCACTACCTCACGGCGGGAGTGGAGATTGAGACAGGAGCACGGCGGGAAGGGAGAGAAAGAAAGGAGCACCGCAGGACCGGAAAGAGAGAGAGCAGAGCACGGCGGGAACGGAAAGAGACAGAGAAGCACGGCGGGCAGGGAGAGAGAGAGGAGTACGGTGGTAGCGGAGAGAGAGAGAGGAGCACGGCGTGAGTGCAGAGAGGAAGAAGAGCACGGTGGGAAGTCAGAAAGAGAGAGGAGCATGGCGAGAGTTGAGCGAGAGGGCAGGACGGCTGGAGTGGAGAGAGAGAGAGAGGAGCATGGTAGAGGCTAGAGGGATGGAGAAGCACAGCTGGAGCGGACAGAGAGAGAGAGAGACGCACGGTGGGAATGGAGAGAGAGAGGGAGAGGAGCACGGCGGGAACAAACAGAGAGAGAGAGGAGCACGGCGGGAGTGGAGAAAGAGAGACGTGCACGGAGGGAGCAGAGGGAGATAAAGTAGCATGCAGGAGCAGAGAGAGAGAGTAGAGCACGGCAGGAGCAGTGACAGAGAGGGGAGCATGGTGGGACAGGAGAAACAATGAGAGGAGCATAGCGAGCGGAAACAGAGGCGAAAAATGCAGCAAGACCTGGACAATATCCAGGCTTTGGCTGAGAACAGGCAAGTAACATTTGCACCACACAAGTGCCAGGCAATGACCATCTCCAACAAGAGAGAATCTAACCACCTCCGCTTGACATTCAATGGCATTACCATCGCTGAATCTCCCACTATCAACAGCCAAAGGGCTACCATTGACCAGAAACTGAACTGGAGTAGCTATATAAATACCGTGGCTACAAGAGCAGATCAGAGGCTAGGAATCCTGAGGCGAGTAACTCGCCTCCTTACTCCCCAAAGCCTGTCCACCATCTGCAAGCCACAAGTCAGGGGTGTGATGGAATATTCTCCACTTGCCTGGATGGGTGCAGCTCCAACAACACTCAAGAAGCTCGACACCATCCAGGACAAAGCAGCCCGCTTGATTGGCACCCCACCTACAAACATTCACTCCCTCACCACCGACGCACAGTGGCAGCAGTGTGTACCATCTACAAGATGCACTGCAGCAATGCACCAAGGCTCCTTAGATAGCACCTTCCAAACCCGCAATCTCTACCAACTGGAAGGACAAGGGCAGCGCATACATGGGAAAACACCACGTGCAAATTCCCCTCCAAGTCACACACCATCTTGGCTTGGAACTATATCGCCGTTCCTTCACTGTCGCTGGGTCAAAATCCTGGAACTCCCCTGATAACAGTACTGTGGGTGTACCTACCCCACATGGACTGCAACGGTTGAAGAAGGCATCTCACCACCACCTTCTGAAGGGTAATTAGGGATGGGCAATAAATGCTGGCCTGGCCAGCGACGCCCACAACCACTGAATGAATAAAAAAAACGGGTGGGAGTCGAGACGGAGAGAGAGGAGCACGGCAGCAGCAGAGGGAGAGCAGCATGGCGGGATTGGAGTGAGTGAGAGAAGCACGTCAGGAGCGGTGAGATAGAAAGGAGTATGGCAGGTTCGGAGAGCGAGGGAGGAGCACGGCAGCGTTGGAGAGAGACACGGGTGCACAGCGGGAGCGGAGAGATAGAGGAGTACGGCGGGACTGGAGAGAGAGGAGCACGGCGGGAGACATAGAGTGTGAGCTGAACAGCGGGAGTAGAGACAGAGAGAGGAGCACGGCGGGAGTGGAGAAAGAGAGGGGCACGGTGGGAGTGGAGAGAGAGAGAGGGAGAGAGGAGCTCTGTGGGAGTGGAGAGAGAGAAAGGAACATGGCGATCAGAGAGAGAGGAACAGGGCGGGAGTGGAGAGGGAGAGAGGAGCAAGGCAGGAGGAGAGAGAGAACAGTACTTAAGGTAAAATTCTAAACAAAAACAAGTTGGCAATCGCCATTTTGAGGTCGCATTTCCATTGCTGGAAACTTTGTAATGAGTTGAACACGAGAATTAGAATTCTAAAACTGATGCATTACTGGACCTGAAGTCAATATAGCTCAGCAGGAGCTGGGATGATTGGTGAATGAGACTAAATGCGAATTACCACACGAGCAGAGCTTTAGATAAGCTGAAGATTATGGAGTGGACAAGGTGGGAGGCAGGAGATAAGTAAGTTGGAATAGTCTACTGTTGAGCTAACAAAGGAATGAATGAGAGATTTAGCAGCAGAGGAGCTGAGGCAGAGACTGAGATGGGCGATATGGAGTAGGCGATCTGGGTGATGGTATTGGAAGCTGAGCTCACAGCTCACTAGGAAGCCTACCTTGTGTGCAGGCTGCTTAAGTCTCAGACACTGGCCGGGGAATGGGATGCAATCAGTGCATAAGGCGAGTTAAGGGAGATCATGATGGCAACTGGCAGTGTCTGCTTCCTTCATTCATGGGAACAGTAAGCAATGACACATGAAGGAAATACCCATGGAAACAAGACACAAAAGACAGACAGAAACAGAAAGTGGTCTATGATAACACGGCTGACCAACACAAACACTGTCACGGAGTTTAATGTCCAGGAGTGTTACACAAGGAGAATAACAATCATCTTAGTTTAATCTGTTCCCAGGACTGATACAACACGGTTTAGATACAGCATAAATCTCTCACTACACTGTCCCAAGAAACACACCCAGAAAAAAAGGGTCAGATACAGACTAAATCTTCCTTCACATTGGCCCCATAAAACACCTCCATGGCAGCTATAGTATGGGTTAGCCACAGGGTAAAAAGAAAAAGCGGGTTAGATAAAGAATAAAGCTCACTATGAATAGTCCTATCAAACACCCACAGGGCAGATGTAGTACAGGGCTGGGTACAGAGTGAAATTCCCTCGACACTGTTCCCAACAATCACTGCCAGGGAAGGTGCAGCACACGGTTAGACATCGAGCAAAGCTTCCTCTACACTGTTCCATCAAACACTCCCACGACAGGTGCAGCACGGGGTTAAAAAAAGAAGAAAAACGGAAAAAAAACGGGGTTGGATGCTGCCTGATTGGAGATACTGAGTGCTGATTACAACCACGAGTATCAGTCAACAGTGTTGGTGGCAGCTGGAGCTTGCAGACGTGGAGAGAGGAGTTACAATGAGCAGAGGGAGAAGAATTACAACTAAATAGAAGGAGGATTTCAATAACAACAACCTTCACAGCGAAGAAAAAAACCTTTTGAAACAGGGCCTTGTTTGGAGGTGGTTGCTGAACACCGGAGGTATTCTTTGCTTCAGACTGCTGAGGGAGGAACACGTGGCCGGACCAACAAGGGATGGGGCATCCAATTCTGCAGGGACTTTTGCTGCTGCAATAAGCACACAATAACGTTCCCTCTCCAACCTAATTGACCAGCTTGGGTCAGCTGAAGGTACCTGGATAAAGAGACAGAAGGAAACAACTAGTGTCTCGCAGCTTTCAGCTGATCCAAGTGAAGGCGCCTCCCCCAAACAGAAGACCACAGGATCAGGAGAGCTGGCAAAGATTGTTTTAAGTGAGCTGTGTGCATCACCTCCGAAAAGCAAGTCAGCACTCACAACCTGTCTTTGCCTTTTTCATTATACCATCTACCTCTCCCGTAACTAGGCATATTTAAATATTTATTTTCTTATAGTCTATTTTTAAAAATCTGCAATTGGCATGAGGTTTAGCTCTTGAACCCATGGGGATCCCACCATCACTGGTGGTGGGGCCCTCGAACATTTATGTGGCTGCAGCTTCTGTTGTTGCCCAGATGACTCTGTCGACTTTTAAACTGCTTAGTTCCAGCCATGGGGTGAACAGCTAACCCCACCCCAACTTGTCCATAGAAGTCTGCGTAAAGGCAATGACCAAGGTTTGAGCCCCTTCGCCATTGTTCCAGCCTCTAAGAGGTATTGGAAGGCAGTGAATTTTTTTCCGCAAAGACTGAGCTCACCGTGCGTGGAGCATTCCTGCCAGTGGACCTCTGGGGGTCACTGAGCAGAGGGTAATTCTATCGAATGTCCTGCCCTTTACTCATGGTGATCTCCTACTGATACCACCACCCTACACCTGCATCACTCTGGGTAGGTGAGGACTGGAATCACTCCAGCCCCGCTCGATCTTTGGGAAAGCAGCCTCCGACATGTCTATTCCTTCCACCACCAGTAATTCATGCAGTTGGGGTGGAAGATGGTCTCGGAAGATCTCTTTGATGTCCAGTCGGCAACCTACCATCTTTGCTGGACCTCGGACAGGGTGCAGTGCGACGCCTGAAAGGGGATTGGGCACATTCTTAAGAGCTGCACCAACCACAGTGCCATCAACCCCACCTCAGTGGCCCAGGTTGGCGCCACTGCACCTCGCCCTCGTCCCTCTATAACTGCAATTACCACCGCTCAGACGGTTCTGGAGGCCATGTATTTCGTAAGTTGAAACACTCAAACGCGCTCTCTTTGGTCACAGTAAAACCACCTGAGCCTGAACCTAGCCCTGTGCCCGATACAGGGGAGTCCACGCGCCAGGCGTCTGAGCACAGGCCCTTGGAATCTGGGCAGGGTGGGGTGGGTGTGGGCATTCAAACGGAGACCTTTACTCAGAGAGCAGTCTCTGAGCCTCTGCACAACTCCCTGATTAAGATAACGAGGCACTCCTCCTCTGATGAGGGCCTTGAAGAACATGGTCTCTTTCCTGGTGCAGATCCATCGGCTCCCCCACCACCAGCACCGTCAGAGCCTCATGTCTTGAGCAAGATCCCTCGCTCCCAAATTACGAAGGAGAGGGTTGGTCTTCCTAAATTTGGTAACATCTGGGGAGGAGGGAGGGTCCTCAGCTCTGGCGAGCGAGCCAGTGCACCCAGCGGTAGAAGTCATTTCATCTGCCGGTGGGTCGGAGGTCCTGGCTAGACGCTGCATTTGTTGCCAGAGCCTGGCTTTTATAGACAATGGCAGATTGTCTGGTCAAAGTTCAAGGGTCCTTGACGGCTCCCCTTCGCTTTGGGAGAGGAATTTGTGTAATCCCTATGATAAACAATTCCAGGTGCACTGCTTTTTTCTGTAAAGCAAAGGTAAATTTATACTGGTGTCCTGGATTAAGAAGAACTGATTAAATGCATTTAATGTGTCGATCGTGTAGATACAGAGAAACTCTTTCCAATTGTGAGGGATCTGGAGAAAGTGACATCATCGTATATTGGAGCTGGGCCAAAGAAGAGTGAAATTTTGCAGCAATTCTTCAAAGAAAGGGCAGTAGAAATCTGGAACTGGCTCTTCCCTCAGTACTTCCTAATCAGTATATCTCTTTATTTTGACATCATCCTTGTGAATCTATATCACATCTGTCACTATATCCTTTTGTATAACACCGTAAACAGAAATGTCCACATTGTTCCAAGAGTGCTCTAACCAAGGTTCAATGTACGTCTAGCATAACTTCTCTGTTTGTCAATTCTATTCATCTGGAAATGAACTTCAGTGCTTGGCTTGCTTTTCATGGCTTTGTTAACCTGTTTGTTGGAAAACACAGGGTAAGTGTAGCGCCATCATGCCCACTCTGAACTTAATTTGCTGCTCCCACTGTGTTCAGCGCTGCCTGCTCACCATACACATGGAAGTGAATTTAAAAAGAAGGAAATAATCTGTCAGCATTTTAGAAATATTTATAAAGAATTCAAGGAGTTCCAGATTTGGGCTCGTCCTTTATTATTGAAGAGTTGAACATCAGACTGCCTCTTGTCAATAAACAGCAGCCTTATATGGTCTTGATTTGCTTTGAAAGAGCTGCCAATTAGTTCCATTCCTCTGAACTTTCCCCAGACCCCGTCCCCACTCCCAGTAACCATGGGCAGCAGATCCTGCCCCCACTGCACCGTCAGTATGGGAAACAAGCCCCGCCCCCACTCTCTGTCACGCTGGGAAACGGGCCCCGCCCCCTCGCCCGTTACCCTGGGAGAAAGACACCGCCCTCACGGGAAACAGACCCGTCCCCCATTCTGTGACCCTGGGAAACAGAGTGCTCCAGTCCATCACCCTGGGAAAGAGACCACGCCCTCATTCACCCTGGGAAACAGAACATGCCCCCTGTCCCCACCACCCGGGAAACTGAACCCGCCCCCCTTCCGCGTCACCCTGAAAACAGGCCCGCCCAACAACTCGTCAAACTGGAAACATACCCCGCCCCCACACTCCCTCACGCCTCGAATCAGAAACGCCCCCACTCTCCTGTCAACATGGGAAACAGACGCCGACCCCACTCTTCCGTCACCATGGGAGACAGGTTGCGCCCTCAGTCACCCGTCAACACGGGAAACAGATGCCGCCCCCACTCGTCCGTCAACCATGGAAACAGACCCCTCACCCACTCCCCCGTCACCACGTGAAACAGACCCCGCCCCCACTTCTCCGTCACCGTGGGAAACAGACACCGTCCCCACTCCTCCTTCACCCTCGAAACAGATCACCGCACCCACTTCATCGTCACCATGGAAATAGGCCCGCTCCACGCCTCAATCATCGTGTAAACAAACATGCCCCCCTCACCTCCGTCACCCTGGGAAAAGGCACCGCCTCATCGCCTCCGTCTGCCTGGGAAACAGGCTCCGCCCCCACTCATCCCTCACCCTGGGAAACAGGCCCCGCCCGGCACCTCCGTCAGCATGGGCAACAGGCCCCGCCCGCTCTCCCCGTCATCCTGGGTAGCAGGACCGCCCTCACTCGACCGTCATATTTGGAAACAGGCCCCGCCCCCTCTCCTCCGTCACCCTGGGAAAAAAGCCCCGCCCTTGCTCTTCCGTCACCCTCGGAAACAGTCCCCGCCCTCACTTCCCGTTACCATTGGAAATAGGCCCCGCTCCCGCTCAGTCAACAGAGTGACAGGCCCCGACCCCGCTCTGTCTCCATGTTGACAGGCCCCGCCCCCTCTCTGTCTCCACAGTGAGAGGTTCCGCCCCATCAGCTGCTGGAAATAGTCAGTGATTCAATTCCCCTCATCACTGAATGAATTTCACAATCGTAGTAAAGGGATATTTCAGCGCATTCTTCAACTGCTCCCTGAACTGCGTCTGGGTCACAGCATAAATTGCAGTGTTTGTGCAGCAACTCAGGAGCTGCAGCATGAATCCCAATTCCAGCAGAAGCCACGGCAGATAAAAAGGCTCATACCCCAAATCATACATCCGTGCCCATATCGAATACACCATAAGCACTGCCCACAACAGGATGAAATTCCCCGAGATAACTAACAGTAAAATGATGGATTTCCTTCGACTCTCCATCTCTGTGTCTCTGCGACTTTCCCCTCTTCTGTGAGCTCGGAGTCTCCTGCGTCCTCTGCTGCTCACTAAAATGTGCCTGACGGTAAGAGCGTTGAGCAACAGAATCACCATAAATGGGATCCCAGGGGTTAGAATGTTGTGGAGGAACTCTATTGTTACCCAGATACGAGAATTCCGAACACCAGCTGTTAAATAACAAAACCACGGTTCGTTCATCAGCCAATATCGACCTGACAACATAAAATACCAGAAGATGTTCTTGAAGCAGCTCAGCACAGTCACTGTTGCCAGAACCACAGATGACGTTTTCTCACTGCAATATTTACTTTTTAGTTTCTGGCAACAAATGGCCACAAATCGATCAAAGGTGAAAGTGACGGTGAACCAGACAGAACAGTCTGTGGCTGCGTAAAGCAGGACGGCGTGGATATTACACACAGAGATGGACTGCACGAACTGAAACTGTTCCTCATAAACAATGGGAATGTGTCTCAATATAAGGTCCAGGATAATGACAAGTAGATCCGCCGCTGACATGGCCACCAGGTAGCGAGTGACACATTTGGAGAGACCGCACTTTCCCTGAGACAGGATCCCAATCGTTAACAAGTTAACTGCGAGGAAGGGAAATAAAAAGAGAAATGAAATATCAAGCTGGGAGCAAAGTTACATGTTTGTTTGAGGACTTATTGAGATTTATAAATTTGTTCTTGTATCCAGTGATATATCGAAATGTTGGGACCTGAATGAACAAATGGAAAGGTCTGTGATACGGTAAAAGGCGGGAGAGATTAAATAACAAAAGTATCATATTGAAATTGGTAAACTCAATGTTGGCATAATACTCCTGCTCCCTCCTTTCCCTGTCTGCTTTAAAACTGATCAATCTCGAGCATTTCCCAGTTCTGATAAAGGCTCCCCGACCTGAAACATTAAACTCTGTTTCTCTCACAACACATGCTGCAGACCTGGTGACTATTTCCAGCATTTTCTGTTTTAATTTCCGATTTGCAGCATCGGCAGCACTTGAAAAGAAAGTTAAATGTTGGACTGATTAAGAGATTCTATCTCAGCGCCTGGGATCTGATCTCTGTGTGTCTGTGTGTTTGTGCATACATGTATGTCTATCTGTGTTTCTGGCTCAGTGGCTTTGGTGTGCCCTGTGTGTGTGCATGCGGACATCAGCATTTCTGGTTCAGAGTCACCCCAGTGCCTGTGGTGTGATCTACGTTGGTCATGTGTGTGCATGTGTGTGTGTGTGTGGTTCAGTGCCTGGGCTGTAATCTGTGTGTGTGTGTGCGTGTTTGCTAGTGCATATATGTGTGTGTGCGTGTATCGTTTATGTGTGAGAAAGAGTATGCGTGTGTGTGTATCTGGCTAGTGCCCGGGCTCTGATGTGCGTGTGTGTGTGTGTGGGTGTGCGTGCGGCAGCGTGCGCGTCTGAGTAAGAGAGAGATCGTTAATGTATCTGTGAGCGTGAGAGTGAGAGACAGAGTGTGTGTGCGTGTGTGTGTGTGTGTGTGTGTGTGTGTGTGTGTGTATGTGTCTGTATCTGGTTCTTTGCCTGGGTAATGATGTGATGTGCGTGTTCTGTGTGTGTGTGTGAGGGAGAGAGAGTATATGTGTCTGTGTGTCTGGTTCAGTGCCCTGGCTGTGATCTGTTTGTGAGTGCGTATGTGCGTGTGTGTCCCGTCTGCGTGTGTGTGAGAGCCTATGTGTCTGGCTCAGCAGCTGGGTTTTAATGTGTGTGCATGAGTGTGTGTGTTTGCGTGTTTGTGCTTGTGACTCATCTGGGCTGTGATCAGAGTGTGTCTATGAGTGTATGATACTCAGGGCCTGAGCTGTGTGTGTGTGTGTGCGTGTATGTGCGTACGTGTGTGTGTGCGTGTGTGTCAGTGTGTGGGTTTGCTCAGGGCATGGCTTGTGCTGTGTGTCAGTGTATGTGCGTGTTTGTGTGAGTGTTTCTCTGTGTGTGTTTTATGTCTCAGGGCCTGTGTTGTGCTGTTTGTGTGTATAGGTTTGTGTATGTGCGTGTGTGTCCGTTTGTGTTTGAGTGGGGGGGGTTGGGGGGAGGGTTATTTCAGGGCCTGCGATTTGCTATGTGTCTGTGTGTGTGTGTGTTTCATGTCTCACGGCTTGTATTGTGCTGTCTGTCTTCCTGTCTGTGTGTTTCTGCGTGTGTATGTTTGTGTGTTTGACTTCGTGTGTTTGTATTTGTGTGTCTGTATGTGAGTGGGTGCATGTGTTTGTGTCTGTGTCTGAGTCTGTGGCTATGTCTGCGTTTCCTCAAGTACTGGGTTGTGCTGTGTGCCTGCGTGTGTGTGTGTCCTTCATGTTTCAGGCCTTGGGTTGTGCTCTATGTGCGTGTGTGTTTGTGTGTGCATGCCTGCATGTTTCTGTATATTTGAGTGCCTCAGGGACTGGATTGTGCTTTGTGTCTTCGTGTGTGTGTGTGTGTGTGTGTGTGTGTGTGTGTGTGTATGTCTTTGTGTGTGTGTATGTCTTTGTGAATCTCAGGGGCCTGAATTGTGCTGCTTTTTTATGTGTATGTGTGTGTAAGTGTGTGTGTTCGTGTGCGTGTATGTGTGTGCATGTATTTATGAATGTTTGTGTGCTTGTGTGTGTTTGTGTTCGTATATATACGTGTGTGTGTGTGTGTGTGTGTATGTGCTTGTCTGCTTTGTGTGTGTGTGTCTGTTTACCTTCGGGCCTGGTTGTGCTATTTGTGTTCGTGTATGCATTTCTGTGTCCCAGACTGCATTGTGTTGTACTGTGTTTGTGCTTGTGTTTGTGTTTGCTTGTATGTGTGTATCTCTCACTCAGGGCTTGTGTGCCTTTGTGTATCAGGACCTCGATTGTGCCTTGTGTCTATGTGTGTGTGTTTGAGTGTGTGTTTGAGAGTCGCAGGGCCTGGATTCTGCTGCGTGTGAGTGTGGGCATCTGTGTATGTGTTTGTATGCGTTGTGTGTGCGAGTGCGTGTCCGTGTTTGTGGATGTGTATGTGTTTTCTTCAGGGCATGCATCGTGCTGTGTCTCAGAGCCACCCGCAGTGGGCCTAAGGGCCTGTTTCTATGCTGTATGACTCGATGACTCCATGACCTGCATTCTCCTGTGGTGTGTTTGCGTTTGTGTGACTGTGTGTATATGTAGGTGTATGTGGGCTGCATATGTCAATCAGAGCCCGCGTTCTGCTGTGCTGTGTGGTTGTGTATCAGGACCTCGATTGTGCCATGTGTCTATGTGTCTGTGTTTGTGTGCGTGTGTTTCTGTGTTTTGTATGCGTCTCAGACCTGCGTTGTGCTCTGCGTGTGTGTGTGTGTGTGCGCTTGTATGCGTGTATGTGTTTGCTCATTGCCTCTGTTGTGCTGTGTGTGTGTCCATTTGCGTGTGTGTGCGTCTAATTCCGTGTCTCAGACCTGCGTTGTGCTCCGGTGTGTTTGTTTTTCTGCGTTCTCTGCCTCAGTGCCTGCGTCGTGCTGTGTGTCTGTGTATGTGTCTGCGTGTGTGTGTCCGTTTGTCTGTGTGTAATTTTGACTGCTTCAGTAACTGTGGTGTGAGCTGTATTTGTGTGTGAGTGTGTGTGTGTGTGTATGTGCATGCGTGTGTATGCGTGTGCATGTGTAAGTTTGGGTCAGTGCCTGGAGTGTGATTTCTGTGTGCGTATTCGTGTCTATGTGAGTATGTGTGCGTGTGTTTATGCTTGGCTCAGTGCCTGCGATGACATGTGTATGTGTGTGTGTGTGTGTGTTTGTTTTCAGGTGTGTGTTTGTACATGGCTGGCTCTGTACCTGGCGTGTGATATGCGTGTGTTTGTGTGTTAATGTGTCTGCTTGAATCTGTGTGTCCCTGAGTGCCTGGACTGAAATCTCCGTCTATGTGATTGTGTGTGTGCATGCATCTTGCTCAGTTCTTGGGTCGTGTATGTGCGTCTGCGGGTTTGTGTGTGCGTGTGCGTATGTGTGTGTGTGTCTCAAGGCCTAGGTTGTGCTTTGTGTCTTTGTGCATTTCTATATATCAGACTTGCATTGTGCTGTGGTGTGCGTTTGTGTGTGTGTGTATGCTTGTGTGTGGCTGTGTGTGGCTGTGTCTGTGTTTGGCTCAAGGACAGGGTTGTGTGTGTGTGTTTTATGTCCCGCGGCCTAGGTTGAGCTCTATGAAGCATGTGCTTGTGTGTGCTTGTCTGTGTGTTGCTGTATGTTTGTGTGTCTCAAGAACTGGTTTGTGCTTTGTGTGTGTGTGTTGTATATGTGTATGTGTGTTTGTTCCTCAGTGCCTAGTTTATAATTTTTGTGCTTGTGTGTGTGTCTGTGTCTGTGTGTGCTTGTGCGTATTTCTATGTCTCGGACCAGCATTGTGCTGTGGTGTGTTTGTTTTTGCGTGTTTTGTGTCTCAGGGCCTGAATTCTGCTATGTGTCTATGTCTGTACCTCATACCTGCATCCTTCCGTGGTGTCTTTTGTATTCGTGTGGTTCTGTGCCTCGGTTGTGATCCATGTGTGAGCGTGGTGTCCGTATGTCGGTGTTGTGTGTGTGTGTGTGTGTGCTTTTCTGTATCTCAGAGCTGCGTTGTGTAGTACTGCGTTTGTTTTTGTATGTTCTGTGCTACAGCGCCTGGGTTCTTCTGTGTGTCTCAGTGTATGCGTGTGTATGTGTGAGTTTGACTGGTTCAGTGCCT